>NW_027478634.1:600000-801983 GCF_051014685.1 Ptiloglossa arizonensis
GGTTGAGAAACCATCAAAATTTTCGCAAGTCTGATGCTAGAAACGAATAACTGGAATGGCCTAGGGGAAAAGCACAGACACCATTGTAATCGGGCGAGTTTCTACTTTCAGATGCAACCGGAATTTCTCGAGTTCGTCAATCCGTTCGCGAGATATGGGAGTTTGAAGTTAAGGAATGGTTGAGAAACCATCAATATTTTCGCAAGTCTGATACTAGAAACCTATAACTGGAATTGCCTCGGGGAAAAGTACACACACCATTGTGATCGGGCGAGTTTCTACTTTCAGATGCGTCAGGAATTTCTCAAGTTCGTCAATCCGCTCGCGAGATATGGGAGTTTGAAGTTAAGGAATGGTTGAAAAACAATCAAAATTTTCGCAAGTCTGATGCTAGAAACGAATAACTGGAATGCCCTAGGGGAAAAGCACAGACACCATTGTAATCGGGCGAGTTTCTACTTTCAGATGCAACCGGAATTTCTCGAGTTCGTCAATCCGTTCGCGAGATATGGGAGTTTGAAGTTAAGGAATGGTTGAGAAACCATCAAAATTTTCGCAAGTCTGATACCAGAAACCTATAACTGGAATTGCCTCGGGGAAAAGTACACACACCATTGTGATCGGGCGAGTTTCTACTTTCAGATGCGTCAGGAATTTCTCAAGTGCGTCAATCCGTTCGCGAAATATCGGAATTTGGAGTTAAGGGATGGTTGAGAAACCATTAAAATTTTCGCAAGTCTGATACTCGAAACAAATAACTACCATGGCCTAGCGGAAAAATACACATACCGTTGCAATCGGGAGAGTTTCTACTTTCAGGTGCAACAGAAATTTTTCGGATTCGTCAATCCGTTCGCGAGATATGGGAGTTCGAAGTTAATGAATGGTTGAGAAAGCATCAAAATTTTCTCAAGTCTCATACTCGAAACCAATAACTACTATGGCCTAGGGCAAAAATACACATACCGTTGTAATCGGGCGAGATTCTGCTTTCAGATGCAACAGGCATTTCTCGAGTTCGTCAATCCGTTCCCGACATATGGGCGATTGATGTTAAGGAATTGCTGAGAAACAATAAAAAATGTCGCAATTCTAATACACGAAACCAATAACTGGAATGGTCTAGGGGAAAAGTACACACACCATTGTAATCGGGCGAGTTTCTACTTTCAGATGCAACAGGAATTTCTCGAGTTCGTCAATCCGTTCGCGAGATATGGGAGTTTGAAGTTAAGGAATGGTTGAGAATCCATCTAAATTTTCGCAAGTCTGATACTAGAAACCTATAACTGGAATTGCCTCGGGGAAAAGTACACACACCATTGTGATCGGGCGAGTTTCTACTTTCAGATGCGTCAGGAATTTCTCAAGTTCGTCAATCCGTTCGCGAAATATCGGAGTTTGGAGTTAAGAGATGGTTGAGAAACCATCAAAATTTTCGCAAGTCTGATACTCGATTCCAATAACTGGAATGGCCTAGGGGAAAAGTACACATACCGTTGTAATCGGGCGAGTTTCTACTTTCAGATGCAAAAGGAATTTCTCGAGTTCGTCAATCCGTTCGCGAGATATGGGAGTTTGAAGTTAAGGAATGGTTGAGAATCCATCTAAATTTTCGCAAGTCTGATACTCGAAACCAATAACCACAATGACCTAGGGGAAAGAGACACATACCGTTGTGATCGGGAGAGTTTCTACTTTCAGATACAACAGAAATTTTTCGGTTTTGTCAATCCGTTCGCGAGATATGGGAGTTTGAAATTAAGGAATGCTTGAGAAACCATCAAAATTTTCGCAATTCTGGTACTCGAAACCTATAACTGGAATGGCCTGGGCGAAAAGTACACACACCATTGTAATGGGGCGAGTTTCTACTTTCAGATGCAACAGGAATTTCTCGAGTTCGTCAATCCGTTCGCGAGATATGGGAGTTTGAAGTTAAGGAATGGTTGAGAATCCATCAAAATTTTCGCAAGTCTGATACTCGAAACCAATAACTGGAATGGCCTAGGGGAAAAGTACACACACCATTGTAATCGGGCGAGTTTCTACTTTCAGTTGCAACAGGAATTTCTCAAGTTCGTCAATGCGTTCGCGAAATATCGGAGTTTGGAGTTAAGGAATGGTTGAGAAACCATCAAAACTTTCGCAAGTCTGATGCTAGAAACGAATAACTGGAATGGCCTAGGGTAAAGTAAACATACCATTGTAATCGGGCGAGTTTCTACTCTCAGATGCGTCAGGAATTTCTCAAGTGCGTCAATCCGTTCGCGAAATATCGGAATTTGGAGTTAAGGGATGGTTGAGAAACCATTAAAATTTTCGCAAGTCTGATACTCGAAACAAATAACTACCATGGCCTAGCGGAAAAATACACATACCGTTGCAATCGGGAGAGTTTCTACTTTCAGGTGCAACAGAAATTTTTCGGATTCGTCAATCCGTTCGCGAGATATGGGAGTTCGAAGTTAATGAATGGTTGAGAAACCATCAAAATTTTCTCAAGTCTCATACTCGAAACCAATAACTACTATGGCCTAGGGCAAAAATACACATACCGTTGTAATCGGGCGAGATTCTGCTTTCAGATGCAACAGGCATTTCTCGAGTTCGTCAATCCGTTCCCGACATATGGGCGATTGATGTTAAGGAATTGCTGAGAAACAATAAAAAATGTCGCAATTCTAATACACGAAACCAATAACTGGAATGGTCTAGGGGAAAAGTACACACACCATTGTAATCGGGCGAGTTTCTACTTTCAGATGCAACCGGAATTTCTCGAGTTCGTCAATCCGTTCGCGAGATATGGGAGTTTGAAGTTAAGGAATGGTTGAGAAACCATCGAAATTTTCGCAAGTCTGATACTAGAAACCTATAACTGGAATTGCCTCGGGGAAAAGTACACACACCATTGTGATCGGGCGAGTTTCTACTTTCAGATGCGTCAGGAATTTCTCAAGTTCGTCAATCCGTTCGCGAAATATCGGAGTTTGGAGTTAAGAGATGGTTGAGAAACCATCAAAATTTTCGCAAGTCTGATACTCGATTCCAATAACTGGAATGGCCTAGGGGAAAAGTACACATACCGTTGTAATCGGGCGAGTTTCTACTTTCAGATGCAAAAGGAATTTCTCGAGTTCGTCAATCCGTTCGCGAGATATGGGAGTTTGAAGTTAAGGAATGGTTGAGAATCCATCTAAATTTTCGCAAGTCTGATACTCGAAACCAATAACCACAATGACCTAGGGGAAAGAGACACATACCGTTGTGATCGGGAGAGTTTCTACTTTCAGATGCAACAGAAATTTTTCGGTTTTGTCAATCCGTTCGCGAGATATGGGACTTGAAATTAAGGAATGCTTGAGAAACCATCAAAATTTTCGCAATTCTGGTACTCGAAACCTATAACTGGAATGGCCTGGGCGAAAAGTACACACACCATTGTAATGGGGCGAGTTTCTACTTTCAGATGCAACAGGAATTTCTCGAGTTCGTCAATCCGTTCGCGAGATATGGGAGTTTGAAGTTAAGGAATGGTTGAGAATCCATCAAAATTTTCGCAAGTCTGATACTCGAAACCAATAACTGGAATGGCCTAGGGGAAAAGAACACACACCTTTGTAATCGGGCAAGTTTCGGCCTTCAGATGCAACAGGAATTTCTCGAGTTCGTCAATCCGTTCCCGAGATATGGGCGTTTGAAGTCAAGGAATGGTTGAGAAACCATCAAAATTTTCGCACGTCTGATACTCGAAACCAATAACTGGAATGGCCTAGGGGAAAAGAACACACACCATTGTAATCGGGCAAGTTTCTACTTTCAGATGCAACAGGAATTTCTCGAGTTCGTCAATCCGTTCGCGAGATATGGGAGTGTGAAGTTAAGGAATGGTTGAGAAACCACCAATGTTTTCGCAAGTCTGATACGCGAAACCAATAACTACTATGGTCTAGAGCAAAAATACACATACCGCTGTAATCGGGCGAGTTTCAACTTTCAGATGCAACAGGAATTTCTCGAGTTCTTCAACCGGTTCGCGAGACATGGGAGTTTGAAGTTAAGGAATGGTTGAGAAACAATCAAAAATTTCGCAAGTCTGATACACGAAACCAATAACTGGAATGGCCTAGGGGAAAAGTACACACACCATTGTAATCGGGCGTGTTTCTGCCTTCAGATGCAACCGGAATTTCTCGAGTTCGTCAATCCGTTCCCGACATATAGGCGATTGATGTTAAGGAATTGCTGAGAAACAATAAAAAATGTCGCAATTCTGATACACGAAACCAATAACTGGAATGGTCTAGGGGAAAAGTACACACACCATTGTAATCGGGCGAGTTTCTACTTTCAGATAAAACCGGAATTTCTCGAGTTCGTCAATCCGTTCGCGAGATATGGGAGTTTGAAGTTAAGGAATGGTTGAGAAACCATCAAAATTTTCGCAAGTCTGATACTAGAAACCTATAACTGGAATTGCCTCGGGGAAAAGTACACACACCATTGTGATCGGGCGAGTTTCTACTTTCAGATGCGTCAGGAATTTCTCAAGTTCGTCAATCCGTTCGCGAAATATCGGAATTTGGAGTTAAGGGATGGTTGAGAAACCATTAAAATTTTCGCAAGTCTGTTACTCGAAACCAATAACTATTATGGCCTAGGGCAAAAATACACATACCGTTGCAATCGGGAGAGTTTCTACTTTCAGGTGCAACAGAAATTTTTCGGATTCGTCAATCCGTTCGCGAGATATGGGAGTTCGAAGTTAATGAATGGTTGAGAAACCATCAAAATTTTCTCAAGTCTCATACTCGAAACCAATAACTACTATGGCCTAGGGCAAAAATACACATACCTTTGTAATCGGGCGAGATTCTGCTTTCAGATGCAACAGGCATTTCTCGAGTTCGTCAATCCGTTCGCGAGATATGGGAGTTTGAAGTTAATGAATGGTCGAGAAACCATAAAAATTTTCGCAAGTCTGATACGCGAAACCAATAACTACTATGGTCTAGAGCAAAAATACACATACCGCTGTAATCGGGCGAGTTTCAACTTTCAGATGCAACAGGAATTTCTCGAGTTCTTCAACCGGTTCGCGAGACATGGGAGTTTGAAGTTAAGGAATGGTTGAGAAACAATCAAAAATTTCGCAAGTCTGATACACGAAACCAATAACTGGAATGGCCTAGGGGAAAAGTACACACACCATTGTAATCGGGCGTGTTTCTGCCTTCAGATGCAACCGGAATTTCTCGAGTTCGTCAATCCGTTCGCGAGATATGTGAGTTTGAAGTTAAGGAATGGTTGAGAAACCATCAAAATTTTCACAAGTCTGATACTAGAAACCTATAACTGGATTTGCCTTGGGGAAAAGTACACACACCATTGTAATCGGGCGAGTTTCTACTTTCAGATGCGTCAGGAATTTCTCAAGATCGTCAATCCGCTCGCGAGATATGGGAGTTTGAAGTTAAGGAATGGTTGAAAAACAATCAAAATTTTCGCAAGTCTGATGCTAGAAACGAATAACTGGAATGCCCTAGGGGAAAAGCACAGACACCATTGTAATCGGGCGAGTTTCTACTTTCAGATGCAACCGGAATTTCTCGAGTTCGTTAATCCGTTCGCGAGATATGGGAGTTTGAAGTTAAGGAATGGTTGAGAAACCATCAAAATTTTCGCAAGTCTGATACCAGAAACCTATAACTGGAATTGCCTCGGGGAAAAGTACACACACCATTGTGATCGGGCGAGTTTCTACTTTCAGATGCGTCAGGAATTTCTCAAGTGCGTCAATCCGTTCGCGAAATATCGGAATTTGGAGTTAAGGGATGGTTGAGAAACCATTAAAATTTTCGCAAGTCTGATACTCGAAACCAATAACTATTATGGCCTAGGGCAAAAATACACATACCGTTGTAATCGGGCCAGTTTCTGCTTTTAGATGCCACAGGCATTTCTCGAGTTCGTCAATCCGTTCGCGAGATATGGGAGTTTGAAGTTAAGGAACGGTTGAGAAACCATCAAAATTTTCGCAAGTCTGATACTCGAAACAAATAACTACCATGGCCTAGCGGAAAAATACACATACCGTTGCAATCGGGAGAGTTTCTACTTTCAGGTGCAACAGAAATTTTTCGGATTCGTCAATCCGTTCGCGAGATATGGGAGTTCGAAGTTAATGAATGGTTGAGAAACCATCAAAATTTTCTCAAGTCTCATACTCGAAACCAATAACTACTATGGCCTAGGGCAAAAATACACATACCGTTGTAATCGGGCGAGATTCTGCTTTCAGATGCAACAGGCATTTCTCGAGTTCGTCAATCCGTTCGCGAGATATGGGAGTTTGAAGTTAATGAATGGTCGAGAAACCATAAAAATTTTCGCAAGTCTGATACTCGAAACCAATAACTACTATGGCCTAGGGCAAAAATACACATACCGTTCTGATCGGGCGAGTTTCTGCTTTCAGATGCTTCAGGAATTTCTCAAGTTCGTCAATCCGTTCGCGAGATATCGGAGTTTGAAGTTAAAGAATGGTTGAGAAACCATCAAAATTTTCGCAAGTCTGATACTCGAAACCAATAACTATTACGGCCTAGGGCAAAAATACACATACCGTTGTAATCGGGCGAGTTTCTGCTTTTAGATGCCACAGGCATTTCTCGAGTTCGTCAATCCGTTCCCGACATATGGGCGATTGATGTTAAGGAATTGCTGAGAAACAATAAAAAATGTCGCAAGTCTGATACACGAAACCAATAACTGGAATGGTCTAGGGGAAAAGTACACACACCATTGTAATCGGGCGAGTTTATACTTTCAGATGCAACGGGAATTTCTCGAGTTCGTCAATCCGTTCGCGAGATATGGGAGTTTGAAGTTAAGGCATGGTTGAGAAACCATCAAAATTTTCGCAAGTCTGATACTAGAAACCTATAACTGGAATTGCCTCGGGGAAAAGTACACACACCATTGTAATCAGGCGAGTTTCTACTTTCAGATGCGTCAGGAATTTCTCAAGTTCGTCAATCCGTTCGCGAAATATCGGAGTTTGGAGTTAAGAGATGGTTGAGAAACCATCAAAATTTTCGCAAGTCTGATACTCGATTCCAATAACTGGAATGGCCTAGGGGAAAAGTACACACACCATTGTAATCGGGCGAGTTTCTACTTTCAGATGCAACAGAAATTTCTCGAGTTCGTCAATCCGTTCGCGAGATATGGGAGTTTGAAGTTCAGGAATGTTTGAGAAACCATCAAAATTTTCGCAAGTCTGATACTCGAAACCAATATCTACTATGGCCTGGGGCAACAATACACATACCGTTGCAATCCAGCGTGTTTCTGCTGTCAGATACAACAGGAATTTCTCGGTTTCGTCAATCCGTTCGCGAAATATCGGAGTTTGGAGTTCAGAATGGTTGAGAAACCATAAAAATTTTCGCAAGTCTGATACTCGAAACCAATAACTGGAATGGCCTAGGGGAAAAGTACACACACCATTGTAATCGGGCGAGTTTCTGTTTTCAGATGCTTCGGGAACTTCTCAAGTTCTTCAATCCGTTCGCGAGATATCGGAGTTTGAAGTTAAGGAATGTTTGAGAAACCATCAAAATTTTCGCAAGTCTGATACTCGAAACCAATATCTACTATGGCCTGGGGCAACAATACACATACCGTTGCAATCCAGCGTGTTTCTGCTGTCAGATACAACAGGAATTTCTCGGTTTCGTCAATCCGTTCGCGAAATATCGGTGTTTGGAGATCAGAATGGTTGAGAAACCATCAAAATTGTCGCAAGTCTGATACTCGAAACCAATAACTGGAATGGCCTAGGGTAAAGTACACATTCCATTGTAATCGGGCGAGTTTCTACTTTCAGATGCAACAGAAATTTCTCGAGTTCTTCAACCGGTTTGCGAGATATGGGCGTTTGAAGTTAAGGAATGTTGGACAAACAATCAAAAATTTCGCAAGTCTCATACACGAAACCAATAATTGGAATGGCCTAGGGGAGAAGTACACACACCATTGTAATCGGGCGAGTTTCTACTTTCAGATGCAACAGGAATTTCTCGAGTTCGTCAATCCGTTCCCCAGATATGGGAGTTTGAAGTTAAGGAATGGTTGAGAAACCATCAAAATTTTCGCAAGTCTGATGCTAGAAACGAATAACTGGAATGGCCTAGGGTAAAGTACACATACCATTGTAATCGGGCGAGTTTCTACTTTCAGATGCAACAGAAATTTCTCGAGTTCGTCAATCCGTTCGCGAGATATGGGAATTTGAAGTACAGAATGGTTGAGAAACCATCAAAATTTTCGCAAGTCGGATGCTAGAAACGAATAACTGGAATGGCCTAGGGTAAAGTACACATACCATTGTAATCGGGCGAGTTTCTACTTTCAGATGCAACAGAAATTTCTCAAGTTCGTCAATCCGTTCGCGAAATATCGCAGTTTGGAGTTAAGAGATGGTTGAGAAACCATCAATGTTTTCGCAAGTCTGATACTCGAAACCAATAACTACTATGGTCTAGAGCAGAAATGCACATACCGTTGTAATCGGGCGAGTTTCAACTTTCAGATGCAACATGAATTTCTCGAGTTCTTCAACCGGTTCGCGAGACATGGGAGTTTGAAGTTAAGGAATGGTTGAGAAACGATCAAAAATTTCGCAAGTCTGATACTAGAAACCTATAACTGGAATTGCCTCGGGGAAAAGTACACACACCATTGTAATCGGGCGAGTTTCTACTTTCAGATGCGTCAGGAATTTCTCAAGTTCGTCAATCCGTTCGCGAAATATCGGAGTTTGGAGTTAAGAGATGGTTGAGAAACCATCAAAATTTTCGCACGTCTGATACTCGAAACCAATAACTCGAATGGCCTAGGGGAAAAGTACACACACCATTGTAATCGGGCAAGTTTCTACTTTCAGATGCAACAGGAATTTCTCGAGTTCGTCAATCCGTTCGCGAGATATGGGAGTTTGAAGTTAAGGAATGGTTGAGAAACCATCAATGTTTTCGCAAGTTTGATACTCGAAACCAATAACTACTATGGTCTAGAGCAAAAATACAGATACCGTTGTAATCGGGCGAGTTTCAACTTTCAGATGCAACAGGAATTTCTCGAGTTCTTCAACCGGTTCGCGAGACATGGGAGTTTGAAGTTAAGGAATGGTTTAGAAACAATCAAAAATTTCGCAAGTCTGATACACGAAACCAATAACTGGAATGGCCTAGGGGAAAAGTACACACACCATTGTAATCGGACGAGTTTCTGCCTTCAGATGCAATAGGAATTTCTCGAGTTAGTCAATCCGTTCGCGAGATATGGGCGTTTGAAATTAAGGAATGGTGGAGAAACAATCAAAAATTTCGCAAGTCTCATACACGACACCAATAACTGGAATGGCCTAGGGGAAAAGTACACACACCATTGTAATCGGGCGAGTTTCTACTTTCAGATGCAACAGGAATTTCTCGAGTTCGTCAATCCGTTCGCGAGATACGGGAGTTTGAAGTTAAGGAATGGTTGAGAATCCATCAAAATTTTCGCAAGTCTGATGCTAGAAACGAATATCTGGAATGGCCTAGGGGAAAAGCACAGACACCATTGTAATCGGGCGAGTTTCTACATTCAGATGCAACAGAAATTTCTCGAGTTCGTCAATCCGTTCGCGAGATATGGGAGTTTGAAGTTCAGGAATGTTTGAGAAACCATCAAAATTTTCGCAAGTCTGATACTCGATACCAATAACTACTATGGCCTGGGGCAACAATACACATACCGTTGTAACCCAGCGAGCTTCTGCTGTCAGATACAACAGGAATTTCTCGAGTTCGTCAGTCCGTTCGCGAAATATCGCAGTTTGGAGTTAAGAGATGGTTGAGAAACCATCAATGTTTTCGCAAGTCTGATACTCGAAACCAATAACTACTATGGTCTAGAGCAGAAATACACATACCGTTGTAACCGGGCGAGTTTCAACTTTCAGATGCAACATGAATTTCTCGAGTTCTTCAACCGGTTCGCGAGACATGGGAGTTTGAAGTTAAGGAATGGTTGAGAAACAATCAAAAATTTCGCAAGTCTGATACACGAAACCAATAACTGGAATGGCCTAGGGGAAAAGTACACACACCATTGTAATCGGGCGAGTTTCTACTTTCAGTTGCAACAGGAATTTCTCAAGTTCGTCAATGCGTTCGCGAAATATCGGAGTTTGGAGTTAAGGAATGGTTGAGAAACCATCAAAACTTTCGCAAGTCTGATGCTAGAAACGAATAACTGGAATGGCCTAGGGTAAAGTACACATACCATTGTAATCGGGCGAGTTTCTACTCTCAGATGCGTCAGGAATTTCTCAAGTTCGTCAATCCGTTCGCGAAATATCGGAGTTTGGAGTTAAGAGATGGTTGAGAAACCATCAAAATTTTCGCAAGTCTGATACTCGAAACCAATAACTACTATGGTCTAGAGCAGAAATACACATACCGTTGTAATCGGGCGAGTTTCAACTTTCAGATGCAACATGAATTTCTCGACTTCCTCAACCGGTTCGCGAGACATGGGAGTTTGAAGTTAAGGAATGGTTGAGAAACAATCAAAAATTTCGCAAGTCTGATACACGAAACCAATAACTGGAATGGCCTAGGGGAAAAGTACACACACCATTGTAATCGGGCGAGTTTCTACTTTCAGTTGCAACAGGAATTTCTCAAGTTCGTCAATCCGTTCGCGAAATATCGGAGTTTGGAGTTAAGGAATGGTTGAGAAACCATCAAAACTTTCGCAAGTCTGATGCTAGAAACGAATAACTGGAATGGCCTAGGGTAAAGTACACATACCATTGTAATCGGGCGAGTTTCTACTCTCAGATGCGTCAGGAATTTCTCAAGTTCGTCAATCCGTTCGCGAAATATCGGAGTTTGGAGTTAAGAGATGGTTGAGAAACCATCAAAATTTTCGCAAGTCTGATACTCGAAACCAATAACTGGAATGGCCTAGGGGAGAAGTACACACACCATTGTAATCGGGCGAGTTTCTACTTTCAGATGCAACAGGAATTTCTCGAGTTCGTCAGTCCGTTCCGGAGATATGGGAGTTTGAAGTTAAGGAATGGTTGAGAAACCATCAAAATTTTCGCAAGGCTGATGATAGAAACGAATAACTGGAATGGCCTAGGGTAAAGTACACATACCATTGTAATCGGGCGAGTTTCTACTTTCAGATGCAACAGAAATTTCTCAAGTTCGTCAGTCCGTTCGCGAAATATCGCAGTTTGGAGTTAAGAGATGGTTGAGAAACCATCAATGTTTTCGCAAGTCTGATACTCGAAACCAATAACTACTATGGTCTAGAGCAGAAATACACATACCGTTGTAATCGGGCGTGTTTCAACTTTCAGATGCAACATGAATTTCTCGAGTTCTTCAACCGGTTCGCGAGACATGGGAGTTTGAAGTGAAGGAATGGTTGAGAAACAATCAAAAATTTCGCAAGTCTGATACACGAAACCAATAACTGGAATGGCCTAGGGGAAAAGTACACACACCATTGTAATCGGGCGAGTTTCTACTTTCAGATGCAACAGGAATTTCTCGAGTTCGTCAATCCGTTCGCGAGATATGGGAGTTTGAAGTTAAGGAATGGTTGAGAAACCATCAAAATTTTCGCAAGTCTGATACTAGAAACCTATAACTGGAATTGCCTCGGGGAAAAGCACACACACCGTTGAAATCGGGCGAGTTTCTACTTTCAGATGCGTCAGGAATTTCTCAAGCTCGTAAATCCGTTCGCGAAATATCGGAGTTTCGAGTTAAGAGATGGTTGAGAAACCATCAAAATTTTCGCAAGTCTGATACTCGAAACCAATAACTGGAATGGCCTAGGGGAAAAGTACACACACCATTGTAATCGGGCGAGTTTCTACTTTCAGATGCAACAGAAATTTCTCGAGTTCGTCAATCCGTTCGCGAGATATGGGAGTTTGAAGTTCAGGAATGTTTGAGAAACCATCAAAATTTTCGCAAGTCTGATACTCGAAACCAATAACTACTATGGCCTGGGGCAACAATACACATACCGTTGTAATCCAGCGAGTTTCTTCTGTCAGATACAACAGGAATTTCTCGGTTTCGTCAATCCGTTCGCGAAATATCGGAGTTTGGAGTTCAGAATGGTTGAGAAACCATCAAAATTTTCGCAAGTCTGATACTCGAAACCAATAACTGGAATTGCCTCGGGGAAAAGTACACACACCATTGTAATCGGGCGAGTTTCTACTTTCAGATGCGTCAGGAATTTCTCAAGTTCGTCAATCCGTTCGCGAAATATCGCAGTTTGAAGTTAAGAGATGGTTGAGAAACCATCAATGTTTTCGCAAGTCTGATACTCGAAACCAATAACTACTATGGTCTAGAGCAGAAATACACATACCGTTGTAATCGGGCGAGTTTCATCTTTCAGATGCAACATGAATTTCTCGAGTTCTTCAACCGGTTCGCGAGACATGGGAGTTTGAAGTTAAGGAATGGTTGAGAAACAATCAAAAATTTCGCAAGTCTGATACACGAAACCAATAACTGGAATGGCCTAGGGGAAATGTACACACACCATTGTAATCGGGCGAGTTTCTACTTTCAGATGCAACAGGAATTTCTCGAGTTTGTCAATCCGTTCGCGAGATATGGGAGTTTGAAGTTAAGGAATGGTTGAGAAACCATCAAAATTTTCGCAAGTCTGATACTCGAAACCAATAACTAAAATGGCTTAGGGGAAAACTACACATACCATTGTAATCGGGCGAGTTTCAACTTTCAGATGCAACAGGAATTTCTGATGTTCGTCAATCGGTTCGCGAGATATGGGAGAATATTTATAATTTCTATTATATATCATTTCATCTATAGTTAAATTTGACACTAATACTCTAAATGCATATTTAATATATTTTTTACTCTCTTTAGCCTCCAGAAGAATTTTATTTATACTATTTGCTATATATAATAATTTACACAGAATCGGAAGTAAATCTAATTATTTATTTATAATAATTATTTTTTATTCATTTATTTTAAAAATTGGGATGTACTCTTGAAATGTTCAATTCATTTCTTTAATTTATTCATTAAATTGAATTAATC
This sequence comes from Ptiloglossa arizonensis, assembly GCF_051014685.1. Lineage (NCBI taxonomy): Eukaryota > Metazoa > Arthropoda > Insecta > Hymenoptera > Colletidae > Ptiloglossa > Ptiloglossa arizonensis. The sequence continues at coordinate 613,167 of NW_027478634.1, forward strand.
TATTCTTTATAATAACTTTAATAAAATTAATCCCTATAATTATTATAGAACTCGTATTAATATTTAATAATGAAATTTATTTTATTTGCCTAATTAATGTAATTATTGCCCCTATCATTTGCTCAAATAAAAAATCAATCAAAATAATTATAGGATATTCATCTGTTATACAAACATCTATTATAGTTATTTTATTAATAATTAACAAAGATACATTTTTAACATATTTCATTTTATATTCAATAATTTCTTCAATTTTAATTTTTATATTTAAAATAATAAAGATTAATTCTTCTTCCTAATTTAATATATTAACCTCCAATTAAAGAAAAATTATTTTGCACTCAATAATTATTATGTACACAAATTTCCCACCTATAGCACTCTTTATACTGAAATGAATTGTCCTAGAAACATTAATAAATTCAAAAATAAAATTTATACTTTTAATAATTGTATATCTTTTTATAAGTTTAATTACATCATGAAATTATTTAAATATATCCTTCTTATATTTTTTCCCTTCAATTAAATAAAAAATATATAACTAAATTAAGCTTAATTTTCTAAACTATTATCTATTTATAACTTTTTTAATATTTATATTTATATTTATGATCTACTGGTTATATTAATTTTTAACATAATTAATATATGTATTCAACAAATCACAAAAATATTGGGATATTATATTTCATATCAGCTATATGATCTGGTATAATTGGTTCTTCTTTAAGGATACTAATTCGAATAGAATTAAATAGGCCAGGAACTTGAATTAATATCGACCAAATTTATAACTCAATTGTAACATCACATGCTTTTGTAATAATTTTTTTTATAGTTTTACCATTTATAATCGGAGGATTCGGAAACTGAATAATTCCCTTAATAATTGGATCCCCTGATACAGCATTTCCCCGAATAAATAATATAAGATTGTGACTAATCCCCCCTTCATTATTACTTTTAATTCTTACAACACTATTATTCCCAGGCTCGGGAACTGGATGAACAATCTACCCTCCCTTGTCATCAAATCTTTATCACCCATCTTCAACTATAGACTTAACCATTTTTTCTTTGCATATTGCAGGTATCTCTTCAATTATAGGATCAATTAATTTTATTGTTACAATTCTTAAAATAAAAAATAATGCTTTAAAATTCGATCAAATATCCTTACTTGCTTGGTCAGTATTAATTACTACAATTTTGCTTCTTCTCTCACTACCTGTATTAGCCGGAGCTATTACTATGTTATTAACAGACCGAAATTTAAATACTTCCTTCTTTGATCCTACTGGGGGAGGGGACCCAATTTTATTTCAACATTTATTTTGATTTTTTGAGCATCCTGAAGTCTATATTTTAATTTTACCCGGGTTTGGATTAATCTCCCATATCATTTTCAATGAAAGAGGGAAAAAGGAAACTTTTGGGAACCTAGGGATAGTTTATGCAATACTCGGAATTGGATTTCTAGGATTTATTGTGTGAGCACATCACATATTCACAGTAGGCTTAGATGTAGACACACGAGCTTATTTCACTTCGGCAACTATAATCATTGCAATTCCCACAGGAATCAAAGTATTTAGATGACTAGCTACGTACTACGGGTCAAAACTTATTATTAATCCTTCTATTATTTGATAATTTGGCTTTATTTTTTTATTTACAATAGGAGGATTAACAGGAATTATATTATCAAACTCATCTATTGATATTATACTACATGATACATACTATGTTGTCTCTCATTTCCACTATGTACTGTCAATAGGAGCAGTATTTTCTATTATTGCTTCATTAATTCATTGATTCCCTTTATTCACAGGATTCACCCTAAATCAATTTTATCTTAAAACTCAATTTTATATAATATTTATTGGGGTAAATATAACTTTTTTCCTTCAGCATTTTTTAGGAATGATAGGAATACCTCGACGTTATTCAGATTACCCGGATTCCTACTACTGTGAAAATTTATTATCATCTATTGGCTCAATAATTTCATTCAAAAGAATAATTTTACTCTTGTTTATTATATTGAAGAGATTTATAACTAAACGTCTAGCTATATTTAAATTTAATCAATCATCACTAGAATGACCCCAAAACTTTTCCCCAAAAGACCACTCATTCCTCTCTATTCCTCTAATTATTAAAAACAAATCTTAATATGACAGATTAGTGCATCAATTTAAGATTCATTTATAAAATTTAATATTTTTATTAAAAATGTTCCATTGAAAAATAATTAATTTCCAAGACCCCAATTCGCCATATGCCAATAATTTAAATCTTTTTCACAACTTCACAATAATTATAATAATTATAATCTCTTCATTAACTCTAATAATTATATTAGATATTTTTACTAATAAATTTATCAATCGATTTTTACTTAAAAATCATCATATTGAAATTGTATGAACTTTACTCCCAATAATAATTTTAGGAGTAATTGCACTTCCTTCTTTAAAAACCCTATATTTTATTGATGGACTATGAGTACCCGTATACTTAATAATCAAATCAATTGAGCACCAATGATGTTGATCCTATGAATACCCAGAATTTAATAAGTTAAATTTTGACTCCTATATAGATAAAGATTTAAATAATATTTACATTTTTCGTCTCCTAGACGTAGATAATCGAATAATTATTCCATCTAATACACTAATTCGAATATTAACAACATCAAACGACGTAATTCACTCTTGAACTGTTCCGTCTTTAAGCTTAAAAATAGACTCAGTACCAGGGCGAATTAACCAAATAAATTTAATTACTAATCGACCTGGAGTATTTTTCGGACAATGTTCTGAAATCTGCGGAGCTAATCACAGATTTATGCCAATTGTTGTGGAAAGAACTAATTATTCAAACTTTATTAATTGAATTAACAACCAAAATTAAATTTTAACCTACTCATATAATATTTAATTAAATCAAATCATTAGATGTCTGACAAAAGAATTGATTTTTTAAATCAAATTATAGTAATAAATTACTTCACTTTTCATTTTAAAACTTTAAGAATCATCTCTTTACATCGAAGCTCGATCAAAATTAATTTCTATAAGTTCTTAATCATTTGTAATGCATCAATAAGATGAACATTGTTCGATTAATATTGGGAACATGCATGAATGTTAGTAAAACTCGCGGAAATGAATAAACATTCACCGAAACTATTCGCCTTCGCACATTTTGCAATATCTTGATGTTTATTTATCATAATTATTAACAATTGTCGTAGTACCATAGTTTAAATAAATATTAACAATGCCCTAGTATAAATAAAGGCTTAAAATATCATTTCATCGAAATATTCATTGCTCGCGATGGAATTTTTCGTTGAGATCAAACTGACATTCTCAAGGTTACACGTATCGATGATCGATTCACAAGCGTTCATCGCTATGATTGTTGTATCTAGAAAAGCGATTAATTGAATTTCAGGGCTTTTAAATAAAAAATGCAACTACTACGCGTATTGTGTAAATTATAAGAATTAAGCAAATGTTAAATTCATGTATTTAATAAACAATTGTTACTTTCCCTGCTATAAAACTTTACGAAACACGTTTTACTTTGAATCTCGATCCAAATTAATTTCGGTGAGGTACTTAATCATTTTCAATGCATAAATAGGATGCAAATTGTTCGATTAATATTGGGAACATACATAAATGTTAGTAACAATGGCGGAAATGAACAAACATTCACCGAAACCGTTCGCCTTCGCAGACTTCGCAATATCTTGACATTTATTTATCATAATTATTAACAACCGTCGTTGGACCGTAGATTAAACAATTTTTGACAATGTTTCGGTATGAAAAGCCATCAATTTCTTGAAATATTTGGTTAGATCGAACAAATACGATCGAAGAAGCCGTGGGATAAAATAAATGAATATTTCGCTACATATCGGAATTACAATTTGTATGTATGCAAATATATTCTGAACCCGCAATTACAGAACCCTGTAACGTGGTAATTACATGGGTTGCCATCTATTGGAGAAAGGGTTAAACTACACTTAAGGGGTGAAAACACCTGGCGGAGAAACGCTCAAGTTTGTCGAGGAATTGTTCTAATTTCCACAAATAGATGGCGCGACAAGTACAATATACCGACATTAGAGATAAGTATTTCCATTTGTATGATATTCCCTACCGTGATATAAAATAAATAAATACTTTTGTACAAACTTTTGTATGTTTCATCTTTCGAATAAATGTAAAATTAAACCTTCCACGGTAAATTTTATTCTTGAATTTATTAATGTATCTAGGACGATCTATTTTAGTATAAAGAGTGCTATAGGTGGGAAATTTGTGTACATAATAATTAATGAGTATAAAATAATTTTTCTTCTATTAGAGGTTAATATATTAAATAAGGGAGAAGAGTTAATCTTTATTATTTTAAATATAAAAATTAAAATTAAAGAAATTATTGAATATAAAATGAAATATGTTAAAAATGTATCTTTGTTAGTTATTAATAAAATAACTATAATAGATGTTTGTATAACAGATGAATTTCCTATAATTATTATGATTGATTTTTTTGTTTAAGCAAATGATAGGGGCAAAAATTACATTAATTAGGCAAATAAAATAAATTTCATTATTAAATTTTAATATGAGTTCTATAATAATTATAGGGATTAATTTTATTAAAGTTATTATAAAGAATAGAGTAATACAATTTAATGAATAAATTGAAGAAATGAATCGACCATTTAAAGAGTACATCCTAATTTTTAAGATAAGTGAAAAAAAAATAATTATTACAAATAAATATTTAGACTTATTTCCGATTCTGTGTAAATTATTATACATAGTAAATAGTCTAAATAAAATTCTTCTGGAGGATAAAGAGAATAAAAAATATATTAAATATGTATTTAGAGTATTAGTGTCTAATTTAACTATAGATCAAATGATTTATAATAGAACTTATAAATATTATAATCATTTAATGTAACGGAGAAACGGAGAAACGGAGAAACGACGAAACGAAGGAAGAAACGGAGAAACGAAGAAAGAAACGGAGAAATGAAGAAAGAAACGAAGAAACGGAGAAAGAAACGGAGAAACGAAGAAAGAAACGGAGAAACGAAGATAGAAACGGAGAAATAAATGGAGAAACGAAGATATAAACAGAGAAACGAAGAAAGAAACGGAGAAACGAACAAAGAAACGGAGAAACGAACAAAGAAACGGAGAAACGAACAAAGCAACGGGGAAACGAAGAAAGAAACGGACAAATAAATGGAGAAACGAACAAAGAAACGGAGAAACGAACAAAGAAACGGAGAAACGAAGAAAGAAACGGAGAAACCAAGAAAGAAACGGAGAAACGAAGAAAGAAACGGAGATACGAAGAAAGAAACGGAGAAACGAAAAAAGAAACGGAGGAACGAAGAAAGAAACGGAGATACGAAGTTAGAAATGGAGAAACGAACAAAGAAACGGAGAAACGAACAAAGAAACGCAGAAACGAAGAATAAAACTGAGAAAGGAAGAAGTAAACGGAGAAATGAAGAAGGAAACGGAGAAACAAAGAAAGGAACGGAGAAACGAACAAAGAAACGGAGAAACGAACAAAGAAACGGAGAAACGAACAAAGAAACGGAGAAACGAAGAAAGAAACGGAGAAACCAAGAAAGAAACGGAGAAACGAAGAAAGAAACGGAGATACGAAGTTAGAAATGGAGAAACGAACAAAGAAACGGAGAAACGAAGAAAGAAACGGAGAAACGAACAAAGAAACGGAGAAATGAACAAAGAAACGGAGAAACGAAGAAAGAAACGGAGAAACGAAGAAAGAAACGGAGATACGAAGAAAGAAACGGAGAAACGAAGAAAGAAACGGAAAAACGAAGAAAGAAACGGAGAAACGAAGAAAGAAACGGAGAAACGAAGAAAGAAACGGAGAAACGAAGTAAGAAACGCAGAAACGAAGAAAGAAACGGAGAAACGAAGAAAGAAACGGAGAAACGAAGAAAGAAACGGAGAAACGAAGAAAGAAACGGAGAAACGAAGAAAGAAACGGAGAAACGAAGAAAGAAACGGAGAAACGAAGAAACAAACGAAGAAACGAAGAAAGAAACGGAGAAACGAAGAAAGAAACGGAGAAACGAAGAAAGAAACGGAGAAACGAAGAAAGAAACGGAGAAACGAAGAAAGAAACGCAGAAACGAACAAAGAAACGGAGAAACGGAGAAAGAAACGGAGAAACGAAGAAAGAAACGGAGAAACGAACAAAGAAACGGAGAAACGAACAAAGAAACGGAGAAACGAACAAAGCAACGGGGAAACGAAGAAAGAAACGGACAAATAAATGGAGAAACGAACAAAGAAACGGAGAAACGAACAAAGAAACGGAGAAACGAAGAAAGAAACGGAGAAACCAAGAAAGAAACGGAGAAACGAAGAAAGAAACGGAGATACGAAGTTAGAAATGGAGAAACGAACAAAGAAACGGAGAAACGAAGAAAGAAACGGAGAAACGAACAAAGAAACGGAGAAATGAACAAAGAAACGGAGAAACGAAGAAAGAAACGGAGAAACGAAGAAAGAAACGGAGATACGAAGAAAGAAACGGAGAAACGAAGAAAGAAACGGAGAAACGAAGAAAGAAACGGAGAAACGAAGAAAGAAACGCAGAAACGAAGAAAGAAACGGAGAAACGAACAAAGCAACGGGGAAACGAAGAAAGAAACGGACAAATAAATGGAGAAACGAAGAAATAAACGGAGAAACGAACAAGGAAACGGAGAAACGAAGAAAGAAACGGAGAAACGAAGAAAGAAACGCAGAAACGAAGAAAGCAACGGAGAAATGAACAAAGAAACGGAGAAACGAACAAAGAAACGGAGAAACGAACAAAGAAACGGAGAAACGAACAAAGAAACGAAGAAATAAATGAAGAAACGAAGAAATAAACGGAGAAACGAACAAGGAAACGGAGAAACGAAGAAACAAACGGAGAAACGAAGAAAGAGACGGAGAAACGAAGAAAGAAACGGAGAAACGAACAAAGATACGGAGAAACGAAGAAAGAAACGGAGAAATAAATGGAGAAACGAACAAGGAAACGGAGAAACGAAGAAAGAAACGGAGAAACGAAGAAAGAAACGGAGAAACGAAGAAAGAAACGGAGAAAGGAAGAAAGAAACGGAGAAACGAAGAATGAAACGCAGAAACGAAGAAAGGAACGGAGAAACCAAGAAAGAAACGGAGAAACGAAGAAAGAAACGGAGAAACGAACAAAGAAACGGAGAAATGAAGAAAGAAACGGAGAAATAAATGGAGAAACGAAGAAATAAACGGAGAAACGAACAAGGAAACAGAGAAACGTAGAAAGAAACGGAGAAACGAAGAAAGAAACGGAGAAACGAAGAAAGAAACGGAGATACGAACAAAGAAACGGAGAAACGAACAAAGAAACGGAGAAACGAACAAAGAAACGGAGAAACGAAGAAAGAAACGGAGAAACGAACAAAGAAACGGAGAAATGAACAAAGAAACGGAGAAACGAAGAAAGAAACGGAGAAACGAAGAAAGAAACGGAGAAACGAAGAAAGAAACGGAGAAATAAATGGAGAAACGAAGAAGTAAACGGAGAAACGAACAAGGAAACGGAGAAACGAAGGAAGAAACGGAGAAACGAAGAAAGAAACGGAGAAACGAAGAAAGAAACGGAGAAACGAAGAAAGAAACGGAGAAACGAAGAAAGAAACGGAGAATCGGAGAAATAAAGGGAGAAACGAAGGAATAAACCGAGAAACGGAGAAAGAAACGGAGAAGCGAACAAAGAAACGGAGAAACGAAGAAAGAAACGGAGAAACGAAGATAGAAACGGAGGAACGAAGAAAGAAACGCAGAAACGAAGAAAGAAACGGAGAAACGAAGAAAGAAACGGAGAAACGAAGAAAGAAACGGAGAAACGAAGAAAGAAACGGAGAAACGAAGAAAGAAACGGAGAAACGAAGAAAGAAACGGAGAAACGAAGAAAGAAACGGAGATACGAAGTTAGAAATGGAGAAACGAAAAAAGAAACGGAGAAACGAAGAAAGAAACGGAGAAACGAACAAAGAAACGGAGAAATGAACAAAGAAACGAAGAATAAAACGGAGAAACGAAGATAGAAACGGAGAAACGAAGAAAGAAACGCAGAAACGAAGAAAGAAACGGAGAAACGAAGAAAGAAACGGAGAAACGAACAAAGAAACGGAGAAACGAACAAAGAAACGGAGAATCGGAGAAATAAATGGAGAAACGAAGTAATAAACCGAGAAACGGAGAAAGAAACGGAGAAGCGAACAAAGAAACGGAGAAACGAAGAAAGAAACGGAGAAACGAAGATAGAAACGGAGAAACGAAGAAAGAAACGCAGAAACGAAGAAAGAAACGGAGAAACGAAGAAAGAAACGGAGAAACGAACAAAGAAACGGAGAAACGAACAAAGAAACGGAGATACGAACAAAGAAACGGAGGAATAAATGGAGAAACGAAGAAATAAACGGAGAAACGACCAAGGAAACGGAGAAACGAAGAAAGAAACGGAGAAACGAAGAAAGAAACGCAGAAACGAAGAAAGCAACAGAGAAACGAACAAAGAAACGGAGAAACGAACAAAGAAACGGAGAAACGAACAAAGAAACGGAGGAATAAATGGAGAAACGAAGAAATAAACGGAGAAACGAACAAGGAAACGGAGAAACGAAGAAAGAAACGGAGAAACGAAGAAAGAAACGGAGAAACGAAGAAAGAAATGGAGAAACGAAGAAAGAAACGGAGAAACGAAGAAAGAAACGGAGAAACGAACAAAGAAACGGAGAAACGAAGAAAGAAACGGAGAAACGAACAAAGAAACGGAGAAACGAACAAAGAAACGGAGAAACGAAGAAAGAAACGGAGAAACGAACAAAGAAACGGAGAAACGAAGAAAGAAACGGAGAAACGAAGAAAGAAACGGAGAATCGGAGAAATAAATGGAGAAACGAAGTAATAAACCGAGAAACGGGGAAAGAAACGGAGAAGCGAACAAAGAAACGGAGAAACGAAGAAAGAAACGGAGAAACGAAGAAAGAAACGGAGATACGAACAAAGAATCGGAGAAACGAACAAAGAAACGGAGAAACGAACAAAGAAACGGAGAAACGAAGAAAGAAACGGAGAAACGAACAAAGAAACGGAGAAATGAACAAAGAAACGGAGAAACGAAGAAAGAAACGGAGAAACGAAGAAAGAAACGGAGAAACGAAGAAAGAAACGGAGATACGAAGTTAGAAATGGAGAAACGAAGAAAGAAACGGAGAAATGAAGAAAGAAACGGAGAAACGAAGATAGAAACGGAGAAACGAAGAAAGAAACGCAGAAACGAAGAAAGAAACGGAGAAACGAAGAAAGAAACGGAGAAACGAACAAAGAAACGGAGACGAACAAAGAAACGGAGAAACGAAGAAACAAACGGAGAAACGAAGAAAGAAACGGAGAAACGAAGAAAGAAACGGAGAAACGAAGAAAGAAACGGAGAAACGAAGAAAGAAACGGAGAAACGAAGAAAGAAACGGAGAAACGAAGAAAGAAACGGAGAAACGAAGAAAGAAACGGAGAATCGGAGAAATAAAGGGAGAAACGAAGGAATAAACCGAGAAACGGAGAAAGAAACGGAGAAGCGAACAAAGAAACGGAGAAACGAAGAAAGAAACGGAGAAACGAAGATAGAAACGGAGGAACGAAGAAAGAAACGCAGAAACGAAGGAAGAAACGGAGAAACGAAGAAAGAAACGGAGAAACGAAGAAAGAAACGGAGAAACGAAGAAAGACACGGAGAAACGAAGAAAGAAACGGAGAAACGAAGAAAGAAACGGAGAAACGAAGAAAGAAACGGAGAATCGGAGAAATAAATGGAGAAACGAAGTAATAAACCTAGAAACGGGGAAAGAAACGGAGAAGCGAACAAAGAAACGGAGAAACGAAGAAAGAAACGGAGAAACGAAGATAGAAACGGAGAAACGAAGAAAGAAACGCAGAAACGAAGAAAGAAACGGAGAAACGAAGAAAGGAACGGAGAAACGAACAAAGAAACGGAGAAACGAACAAAGAAACGGAGAAACGAACAAAGAAACGGAGGAATAAATGGAGAAACGAAGAAATAAACGGAGAAACGAACAAGGAAACGGAGAAACGAAGAAAGAAACGGAGAAACGAAGAAAGAAACGGAGAAACGAAGAAAGAAACGGAGAAACGAAGAAAGAAACGGAGAAACGAAGAAAGAAACGGAGAAACGAACTAAGAAACGGAGAAACGAACAAAGCAACGGGGAAACGAAGAAAGAAACGGAGAAATAAATGGAGAAACGAAGAAATAAACGGAGAAACGACCAAGGAAACGGAGAAACGAAGACAGAAACGGAGAAACGAAGAAAGAAACGCAGAAACGACGAAAGCAACAGAGAAACGAACAAAGAAACGGAGAAACGAACAAAGAAACGGAGAAACGAAGAAAGAAACGAAGAAATAAATGGAAAAACGAAGAAATAAACGGAGAAACGAACAAGGAAACGGAGAAACGAAGAAACAAACGGAGAAACGAAGAAAGAGACGGAGAAACGAAGAAAGAAACGGAGAAACGAACAAAGAAACGGAGAAACGAAGAAAGAAACGGAGAAATAAATGGAGAAACGAAGAAGTAAACGGAGAAACGAACAAGGAAACGGAGAAACGAAGGAAGAAACGGAGAAACGAAGAAAGAAACGGAGAAACGAAGAAAGAAACGGAGAAGGGAAGAAAGAAACGGAGAAACGAAGAATGAAACGCAGAAACGAAGAAAGGAACGGAGAAACCAAGAAAGAAACGGAGAAACGAAGAAAGAAACTGTGAAACGAAAAAAGAAACGGAGAAATGAAGAAAGAAACGGAGAAATAAATGGAGAAACGAAGAAATAAACGGAGAAACGAACAAGGAAACGGAGAAACGAAGAAAGAAACGGAGAAACGAAGAAAGGAACGGAGAAACGAAGAAAGAAACGGAGATACGAACAAAGAATCGGAGAAACGAACAAAGAAACGGAGAAACGAACAAAGAAACGGAGAAACGAAGAATGAAACGGAGAAACGAAGAAAGAAACGGAGATACGAAGTTAGAAATGGAGAAACGAACAAAGAAACGGAGAAACGAAGAAAGAAACGGAGAAACGAACAAAGAAACGGAGAAATGAACAAAGAAACGGAGATACGAAGAAAGAAACGGAGAAACGAAGAAAGAAACGGAGAAACGAAGAAAGAAACGGAGATACAAAGTTAGAAATGCAGAAACGAACAAAGAAACAGAGAAACGAACAAAGAAACCCCGAAACGAAGAATAAAACTGAGAAACGAAGAAGTAAACGGAGAAATGAAGAAGGAAACGGAGAAACAAAGAAAGGAACGGAGAAACGAAGGAAGACACGGAGAAACGAACAAAGAAACGGAGAAACGAACAAAGAAACGGAGAAACGAACAAAGAAACGGAGAAACGAAGAAAGAAACGGAGAAACGAAGAAAGAAACGGAGAAACGAAGAAAGAAACGGAGAAACGAAGAAAGAAACGGAGATACGAAGTTAGAAATGGAGAAACGAAAAAAGAAACGGAGAAACGAAGAAAGAAACGGAGAAACGAACATAGAAACGGAGAAATGAACAAAGAAACGAAGAATAAAACGGAGAAACGAAGATAGAAACGGAGAAACGAAGAAAGAAACGCAGAAACGAAGCAAGAAACGGAGAAACGAAGAAAGAAACGGAGAAACGAACAAAGAAACGGAGAAACGAACAAAGAAACGGAGAATCGGAGAAATAAATGGAGAAACGAAGTAATAAACCGAGAAACGGAGAAAGAAACGGAGAAGCGAACAAAGAAACGGAGAAACGAAGAAAGAAACGGAGAAACGAAGATAGAAACGGAGAAACGAAGAAAGAAACGCAGAAACGAAGAAAGAAACGGAGAAACGAAGAAAGAAACGGAGAAACGAACAAAGAAACGGAGAAACGAACAAAGAAACGGAGAAACGAACAAGGAAACGGAGGAATAAATGGAGAAACGAAGAAATAAACGGAGAAACGAACAAGGAAACGGAGAAACGAAGAAAGAAACGGAGAAACGAAGAAAGAAACGGAGAAACGAAGAAAGAAATGGAGAAACGAAGAAAGAAACGGAGAAACGAAGAAAGAAACGGAGAAACGAAGAAAGAAACGGAGAAACGAACAAAGAAACGGAGAAACGAAGAAAGAAACGGAGAAACGAAGAAAGAAACGGAGAAACGAAGAAAGAAACGGAGAAACGAACTAAGAAACGGAGAAACGAACAAAGCAACGGGGAAACGAAGAAAGAAACGGAGAAATAAATGGAGAAACGAAGAAATAAACGGAGAAACGACCAAGGGAACGGAGAAACGAAGAAAGAAACGGAGAAACGAAGAAAGAAACGCAGAAACGAAGAAAGCAACAGAGAAACGAACAAAGAAACGGAGAAACGAACAAAGAAACGGAGAAACGAACAAAGAAACGGAGAAACGAACAAAGAAACGAAGAAATAAATGGAAAAACGAAGAAATAAACGGAGAAACGAACAAGGAAACGGAGAAACGAAGAAACAAACGGAGAAACGAAGAAACAGACGGAGAAACGAAGAAGGAAACGGAGAAACGAACAAAGAAACGGAGAAACGAAGAAAGAAACGGAGAAATAAATGGAGAAACGAAGAAGTAAACCGAGAAACGAACAAGGAAACGGAGAAACGAAGGAAGAAACGGAGAAACGAAGAAAGAAACGGAGACACGAAGAAAGAAGCGGAGAAGGGAAGAAAGAAACGGAGAAACGAAGAATGAAACGCAGAAACGAAGAAGGGAACGGAGAAAGCAAGAAAGAAACGGAGAAACGAAGAAAGAAACTGAGAAACGAACAAAGAAACGGAGAAATGAAGAAAGAAACGGAGAAATAAATGGAGAAACGAAGAAATAAACGTAGAGACGAACAAGGAAACGGAGAAACGAAGAAAGAAACGGAGAAACGAAGAAAGAAACGGAGAAACGAAGAAAGAAACGGAGAATCGGAGAAATAAATGGAGAAACGAAGTAATAAACCGAGAAACGGAGAAAGAAACGGAGAAGCGAACAAAGAAACGGAGAAACGAAGAAAGAAACGGAGAAACGAAGATAGAAACGGAGAAACGAAGAAAGAAACGCAGAAACGAAGAAAGAAACGGAGAAACGAAGAAAGAAACGGAGAAACGAACAAAGAAACGGAGAAACGAACAAAGAAACGGAGAAACGAACAAAGAAACGGAGGAATAAATGGAGAAACGAAGAAATAAACGGAGAAACGAACAAGGAAACGGAGAAACGAAGAAAGAAACGGAGAAACGAAGAAAGAAACGGAGAAACGAAGAAAGAAATGGAGAAACGAAGAAAGAAACGGAGAAACGAAGAAAGAAACGGAGAAACGAACAAAGAAACGGAGAAACAAAGAAAGAAACGGAGAAACGAAGAAAGAAACGGAGAGACGAAGAAAGAAACGGAGAAACGAAGAAAGAAACGGAGAAACGAACAAAGAAACGGAGAAACGAACAAAGAAACGGAGAAACGAAGAAAGAAACGGAGAAACGAAGAAAGAAACGGAGAAACGAACAAAGAAACGGAGAAACGAACTAAGAAACGGAGAAACGAACAAAGCAACGGGGAAACGAAGAAAGAAACGGAGAAATAAATGGAGAAACGAAGAAATAAACGGAGAAACGACCAAGGAAACGGAGAAACGAAGAAAGAAACGGAGAAACGAAGAAAGAAACGCAGAAACGAAGAAAGCAACAGAGAAACGAACAAAGAAACGGAGAAACGAACAAAGAAACGGAGAAACGAACAAAGAAACGGAGAAACGAACAAAGAAACGAAGAAATAAATGGAAAAACGAAGAAATAAACGGAGAAACGAACAAGGAAACGGAGAAACGAAGAAACAAACGCAGAAACGAAGAAACAGACGGAGAAACGAAGAAGGAAACGGAGAAACGAACAAAGAAACGGAGAAACGAAGAAAGAAACGGAGAAATAAATGGAGAAACGAAGAAGTAAACCGAGAAACGAACAAGGAAACGGAGAAACGAAGGAAGAAACGGAGAAACGAAGAAAGAAACGGAGACACGAAGAAAGAAGCGGAGAAGGGAAGAAAGAAACGGAGAAACGAAGAATGAAACGCAGAAACGAAGAAGGGAACGGAGAAAGCAAGAAAGAAACGGAGAAACGAAGAAAGAAACTGAGAAACGAACAAAGAAACGGAGAAATGAAGAAAGAAACGGAGAAATAAATGGAGAAACGAAGAAATAAACGTAGAGACGAACAAGGAAACGGAGAAACGAAGAAAGAAACGGAGAAACGAAGAAAGAAACGGAGAAACGAAGAAAGAAACGGAGAATCGGAGAAATAAATGGAGAAACGAAGTAATAAACCGAGAAACGGAGAAAGAAACGGAGAAGCGAACAAAGAAACGGAGAAACGAAGAAAGAAACGGAGAAACGAAGATAGAAACGGAGAAACGAAGAAAGAAACGCAGAAACGAAGAAAGAAACGGAGAAACGAAGAAAGAAACGGAGAAACGAACAAAGAAACGGAGAAACGAACAAAGAAACGGAGAAACGAACAAAGAAACGGAGGAATAAATGGAGAAACGAAGAAATAAACGGAGAAACGAACAAGGAAACGGAGAAACGAAGAAAGAAACGGAGAAACGAAGAAAGAAACGGAGAAACGAAGAAAGAAATGGAGAAACGAAGAAAGAAACGGAGAAACGAAGAAAGAAACGGAGAAACGAACAAAGAAACGGAGAAACAAAGAAAGAAACGGAGAAACGAAGAAAGAAACGGAGAAACGAACAAAGAAACGGAGAAACGAACTAAGAAACGGAGAAACGAACAAAGCAACGGGGAAACGAAGAAAGAAACGGAGAAATAAATGGAGAAACGAAGAAATAAACGGAGAAACGACCAAGGAAACGGAGAAACGAAGAAAGAAACGGAGAAACGAAGAAAGAAACGCAGAAACGAAGAAAGCAACAGAGAAACGAACAAAGAAACGGAGAAACGAACAAAGAAACGGAGAAACGAACAAAGAAACGGAGAAACGAAGAAAGAAACGAAGAAATAAATGGAAAAACGAAGAAATAAACGGAGAAACGAACAAGGAAACGGAGAAACGAAGAAAGAAACGGAGAAACGAAGAAAGAAACGGAGAAACGAACAAAGAAACGGAGAAACGAACTAAGAAACGGAGAAACGAACAAAGCAACGGGGAAACGAAGAAAGAAACGGAGAAATAAATGGAGAAACGAAGAAATAAACGGAGAAACGACCAAGGAAACGGAGAAACGAAGAAAGAAACGGAGAAACGAAGAAAGAAACGCAGAAACGAAGAAAGCAACAGAGAAACGAACAAAGAAACGGAGAAACGAACAAAGACACGGAGAAACGAACAAAGAAACGGAGAAACGAAGAAAGAAACGAAGAAATAAATGGAAAAACGAAGAAATAAGCGGAGAAACGAACAAGGAAACGGAGAAACGAAGAAACAAACGGAGAAACGAAGAAAGAGACGGAGAAACGAAGAAAGAAACGGAGAAACGAACAAAGAAACGGAGAAACGAAGAAAGAAACGGAGAAATAAATGGAGAAACGAAGAAGTAAACCGAGAAACGAACAAGGAATCGGAGAAACGAAGGAAGAAACGGAGAGACGAAGAAAGAAACGGAGAAACGAAGAAAGAAACGGAGAAGGGAAGAAAGAAACGGAGAAACGAAGAATGAAACGCAGAAACGAAGAAAGGAACGGAGAAACCAAGAAAGAAACGGAGAAACGAAGAAAGAAACTGAGAAACGAACAAAGAAACGGAGAAATGAAGAAAGAAACGGAGAAATAAATGGAGAAACGAAGAAATAAACGGAGAAACGACCAAGGAAACGGAGAAACGAAGAAAGAAACGGAGAAACGAAGAAAGAAACGCAGAAACGAAGAAAGCAACAGAGAAACGAACAAAGAAACGGAGAAACGAACAAAGAAACGGAGAAACGAACAAAGAAACGGAGAAACGAAGAAAGAAACGAAGAAATAAATGGAAAAACGAAGAAATAAACGGAGAAACGAACAAGGAAACGGAGAAACGAAGAAAGAAACGGAGAAACGAAGAAAGAAACGGAGAAACGAACAAAGAAACGGAGAAACGAACTAAGAAACGGAGAAACGAACAAAGCAACGGGGAAACGAAGAAAGAAACGGAGAAATAAATGGAGAAACGAAGAAATAAACGGAGAAACGACCAAGGAAACGGAGAAACGAAGAAAGAAACGGAGAAACGAAGAAAGAAACGCAGAAACGAAGAAAGCAACAGAGAAACGAACAAAGAAACGGAGAAACGAACAAAGACACGGAGAAACGAACAAAGAAACGGAGAAACGAAGAAAGAAACGAAGAAATAAATGGAAAAACGAAGAAATAAGCGGAGAAACGAACAAGGAAACGGAGAAACGAAGAAACAAACGGAGAAACGAAGAAAGAGACGGAGAAACGAAGAAAGAAACGGAGAAACGAACAAAGAAACGGAGAAACGAAGAAAGAAACGGAGAAATAAATGGAGAAACGAAGAAGTAAACCGAGAAACGAACAAGGAATCGGAGAAACGAAGGAAGAAACGGAGAGACGAAGAAAGAAACGGAGAAACGAAGAAAGAAACGGAGAAGGGAAGAAAGAAACGGAGAAACGAAGAATGAAACGCAGAAACGAAGAAAGGAACGGAGAAACCAAGAAAGAAACGGAGAAACGAAGAAAGAAACTGAGAAACGAACAAAGAAACGGAGAAATGAAGAAAGAAACGGAGAAATAAATGGAGAAACGAAGAAATAAACGGAGAGACGAACAAGGAAACGGAGAAACGAAGAAAGAAACGGAGAAACGAAGAAAGAAACGGAGAAACGAAGAAAGAAACGGAGAAACGAAGAAAGAAATGGAGTAATAAATGGAGAAACGAAGAAGTACACGGAGAAACGAACAAGGAAACGGAGAAACGAAGAAAGAAACGGAGAAACGAACAAAGAAACGGAGAAACGCACAAAGCAACGGAGAAATAAATGGAGAAACGAAGAAATAAACGGAGAAACGAATAAAGAAACGGACAAACGAAGAAAGAAACGGAGAAACGGAGAAACGAAGAAAGAAACGCAGAAACGAAGAAAGCAACGGAGAAACGAACAAAGAAACGGAGAAACGAACAAAGAAACGGAGAAACGGAGAAATAAATGGAGAAACGAAGAAATAAACGGAGGAACGAACAAGGAAACGGAGAAACGAAGAACGAAACGGAGAAACGAAGAAAGAAATGAAGAAACGAAGAAAGAAACGGAGAGACGAAGAAAGAAACGGAGAAACGAAGAAAGAAACGGAGAAACGAACAAAGAAACGGAGAAACGAAGAAAGAAACGGAGAAACGAAGAAAGAAATGGAGAAACGAAGAAAGAAACGGAGAAACGAAGAAAGAAACGGAGAAACGAACAAAGAAACGGAGAAACGAAGAAAGAAACGGAGAAACGAAGAAAGAAACGGAGAAACGAACAAAGAAACGGAGAAACGAACTAAGAAACGGAGAAACGAACAAAGCAACGGGGAAACGAAGAAAGAAACGGAGAAATAAATGGAGAAACGAAGAAATAAACGGAGAAAAGACCAAGGAAACGGAGAAACGAAGAAAGAAACGGAGAAACGAAGAAAGAAACGCAGAAACGAAGAAAGCAACAGAGAAACGAACAAAGAAACGGAGAAACGAACAAAGAAACGGAGAAACGAACAAAGAAACGGAGAAACGAAGAAAGAAACGAAGAAATAAATGGAAAAACGAAGAAATAAACGGAGAAACGAACAAGGAAACGGAGAAACGAAGAAAGAAACGGAGAAACGAAGAAAGAAACGGAGAAACGAACAAAGAAACGGAGAAACGAACTAAGAAACGGAGAAACGAACAAAGCAACGGGGAAACGAAGAAAGAAACGGAGAAATAAATGGAGAAACGAAGAAATAAACGGAGAAACGACCAAGGAAACGGAGAAACGAAGAAAGAAACGGAGAAACGAAGAAAGAAACGCAGAAACGAAGAAAGCAACAGAGAAACGAACAAAGAAACGGAGAAACGAACAAAGACACGGAGAAACGAACAAAGAAACGGAGAAACGAAGAAAGAAACGAAGAAATAAATGGAAAAACGAAGAAATAAGCGGAGAAACGAACAAGGAAACGGAGAAACGAAGAAACAAACGGAGAAACGAAGAAAGAGACGGAGAAACGAAGAAAGAAACGGAGAAACGAACAAAGAAACGGAGAAACGAACTAAGAAACGGAGAAACGAACAAAGCAACGGGGAAACGAAGAAAGAAACGGAGAAATAAATGGAGAAACGAAGAAATAAACGGAGAAACGACCAAGGAAACGGAGAAACGAAGAAAGAAACGGA
This sequence comes from Ptiloglossa arizonensis, assembly GCF_051014685.1. Classification (NCBI taxonomy): domain Eukaryota; kingdom Metazoa; phylum Arthropoda; class Insecta; order Hymenoptera; family Colletidae; genus Ptiloglossa; species Ptiloglossa arizonensis. Next base: position 631,723 of record NW_027478634.1, read on the forward strand.
GAAACGAAGAAAGAAACGCAGAAACGAAGAAAGCAACAGAGAAACGAACAAAGAAACGGAGAAACGAACAAAGAAACGGAGAAACGAACAAAGAAACGGAGAAACGAAGAAAGAAACGAAGAAATAAATGGAAAAACGAAGAAATAAACGGAGAAACGAACAAGGAAACGGAGAAACGAAGAAACAAACGGAGAAACGAAGGAAGAGACGGAGAAACGAAGAAAGAAACGGAGAAACGAACAAAGAAACGGAGAAACGAAGAAAGAAACGGAGAAATAAATGGAGAAACGAAGAAGTAAACCGAGAAACGAACAAGGAAACGGAGAAACGAAGGAAGAAACGGAGAAACGAAGAAAGAAACGGAGACACGAAGAAAGAAGCGGAGAAGGGAAGAAAGAAACGGAGAAACGAAGAATGAAACGCAGAAACGAAGAAGGGAACGGAGAAAGCAAGAAAGAAACGGAGAAACGAAGAAAGAAACTGAGAAACGAACAAAGAAACGGAGAAATGAAGAAAGAAACGGAGAAATAAATGGAGAAACGAAGAAATAAACGTAGAGACGAACAAGGAAACGGCGAAACGAAGAAAGAAACGGAGAAACGAAGAAAGAAACGGAGAAACGAAGAAAGAAACGGAGAATCGGAGAAATAAATGGAGAAACGAAGTAATAAACCGAGAAACGGAGAAAGAAACGGAGAAGCGAACAAAGAAACGGAGAAACGAAGAAAGAAACGGAGAAACGAAGATAGAAACGGAGAAACGAAGAAAGAAACGCAGAAACGAAGAAAGAAACGGAGAAACGAAGAAAGAAACGGAGAAACGAACAAAGAAACGGAGAAACGAACAAAGAAACGGAGAAACGAACAAAGAAACGGAGGAATAAATGGAGAAACGAAGAAATAAACGGAGAAACGAACAAGGAAACGGAGAAACGAAGAAAGAAACGGAGAAACGAAGAAAGAAACGGAGAAACGAAGAAAGAAATGGAGAAACGAAGAAAGAAACGGAGAAACGAAGAAAGAAACGGAGAAACGAACAAAGAAACGGAGAAACAAAGAAAGAAACGGAGAAACGAAGAAAGAAACGGAGAAACGAACAAAGAAACGGAGAAACGAACTAAGAAACGGAGAAACGAACAAAGCAACGGGGAAACGAAGAAAGAAACGGAGAAATAAATGGAGAAACGAAGAAATAAACGGAGAAACGACCAAGGAAACGGAGAAACGAAGAAAGAAACGGAGAAACGAAGAAAGAAACGCAGAAACGAAGAAAGCAACAGAGAAACGAACAAAGAAACGGAGAAACGAACAAAGAAACGGAGAAACGAACAAAGAAACGGAGAAACGAAGAAAGAAACGAAGAAATAAATGGAAAAACGAAGAAATAAACGGAGAAACGAACAAGGAAACGGAGAAACGAAGAAAGAAACGGAGAAACGAAGAAAGAAACGGAGAAACGAACAAAGAAACGGAGAAACGAACTAAGAAACGGAGAAACGAACAAAGCAACGGGGAAACGAAGAAAGAAACGGAGAAATAAATGGAGAAACGAAGAAATAAACGGAGAAACGACCAAGGAAACGGAGAAACGAAGAAAGAAACGGAGAAACGAAGAAAGAAACGCAGAAACGAAGAAAGCAACAGAGAAACGAACAAAGAAACGGAGAAACGAACAAAGACACGGAGAAACGAACAAAGAAACGGAGAAACGAAGAAAGAAACGAAGAAATAAATGGAAAAACGAAGAAATAAGCGGAGAAACGAACAAGGAAACGGAGAAACGAAGAAACAAACGGAGAAACGAAGAAAGAGACGGAGAAACGAAGAAAGAAACGGAGAAACGAACAAAGAAACGGAGAAACGAAGAAAGAAACGGAGAAATAAATGGAGAAACGAAGAAGTAAACCGAGAAACGAACAAGGAATCGGAGAAACGAAGGAAGAAACGGAGAAACGAAGAAAGAAACGGAGAAACGAAGAAAGAAACGGAGAAGGGAAGAAAGAAACGGAGAAACGAAGAATGAAACGCAGAAACGAAGAAAGGAACGGAGAAACCAAGAAAGAAACGGAGAAACGAAGAAAGAAACTGAGAAACGAACAAAGAAACGGAGAAATGAAGAAAGAAACGGAGAAATAAATGGAGAAACGAAGAAATAAACGGAGAGACGAACAAGGAAACGGAGAAACGAAGAAAGAAACGGAGAAACGAAGAAAGAAACGGAGAAACGAAGAAAGAAACGGAGAAACGAAGAAAGAAACGGAGTAATAAATGGAGAAACGAAGAAGTACACGGAGAAACGAACAAGGAAACGGAGAAACGAAGAAAGAAACGGAGAAACGAACAAAGAAACGGAGAAACGCACAAAGCAACGGAGAAATAAATGGAGAAACGAAGAAATAAACGGAGAAACGAATAAGGAAACGGACAAACGAAGAAAGAAACGGAGAAACGGAGAAACGAAGAAAGAAACGCAGAAACGAAGAAAGCAACGGAGAAACGAACAAAGAAACGGAGAAACGAACAAAGAAACGGAGAAACGGAGAAATAAATGGAGAAACGAAGAAATAAACGGAGGAACGAACAAGGAAACGGAGAAACGAAGAACGAAACGGAGAAACGAAGAAAGAAATGAAGAAACGAAGAAAGAAACGGAGAGACGAAGAAAGAAACGGAGAAACGAAGAAAGAAACGGAGAAACGAACAAAGAAACGGAGAAACGAAGAAAGAAACGGAGAAACGAAGAAAGAAATGGAGAAACGAAGAAAGAAACGGAGAAACGAAGGAAGAAACGGAGAAACGAACAAAGAAACGGAGAAACGAAGAAAGAAACGGAGAAACGAAGAAAGAAACGGAGAAACGAACAAAGAAACGGAGAAACGAACTAAGAAACGGAGAAACGAACAAAGCAACGGGGAAACGAAGAAAGAAACGGAGAAATAAATGGAGAAACGAAGAAATAAACGGAGAAACGACCAAGGAAACGGAGAAACGAAGAAAGAAACGGAGAAACGAAGAAAGAAACGCAGAATCGAAGAAAGCAACAGAGAAACGAACAAAGAAACGGAGAAACGAACAAAGAAACGGAGAAACGAACAAAGAAACGGAGAAACGAAGAAAGAAACGAAGAAATAAATGGAAAAACGAAGAAATAAACGGAGAAACGAACAAGGAAACGGAGAAACGAAGAAACAAACGGAGAAACGAAGGAAGAGACGGAGAAACGAAGAAAGAAACGGAGATACGAAGAAGGAAACGGAGAAACGAACAAAGAAACGGAGAAACGGAGAAATAAATGGAGAAACGAAGAAACAAGCGGAGAAACGAAGAAAGAAACGGAGAAACGAAGAAAGAAACGGAGAATCGGTGAAATAAATGGAGAAACGAAGAAAGAAACGGAGAAACGAAGAAAGAAACGGAGATACGAAGAAAGAAACGGAGAAACGAAGAAAGAAACGGCGAAACGAAGAAAGAAACGGAGATACGAAGTTAGAAATGGAGAAACGAACAAAGAAACGGAGAAACGAACAGAGAAACGCAGAAACGAAGAATAAAACTGAGAAACGAAGAAGTAAACGGAGAAATGAAGAAGGAAACGGAGAAACAAAGAAAGGAACGGAGAAACGAAGGAAGACACGGAGAAACGAACAAAGAAACGGAGAAACGAACAAAAAAACGGAGAAACGAACAAAGAAACGGAGAAACGAAGAAAGAAACGGAGATACGAAGAAAGAAACGGAGAAACGAAGAAAGAAACGGAGAAACGAAGAAAGAAACGGAGAAACGAACAAAGAAACGGAGAAATGAACAAAGAAACGGAGAAACGAACAAAGCAACGGAGAAACGAAGAAAGAAACGAAGAAATAAATGGAGAAACGAAGAAATAAACGGAGAAACGGACAAGGAAACGGAGAAACGAAGAAAGAAACGGAGAAACGAACAAAGCAACGGAGAAACGAAGAAAGAAACGGTGAAACGAAGAAAGAAACGGAGATACGAACAAAGAAACGGAGAAACGAACAAAGAAACGGAGAAACGAACAAAGAAACGGAGGAACGAACAAAGAAACGGAGAAACGAAGAAAGAAACGGAGAAACGAAGAAATAAACGGAGAAACGGACAAGGAAACGGAGAAACGAAGAAAGAAACGGAGAAACGGACAAAGCAACGGAAAAACGAAGAAAGAAACGGAGAAACGGAGATACGAACAAAGAAACGGAGAAACGAACAAAGAAACGGAGAAACGAAGAAAGAATCGGAGAAACGAACAAAGAAACGGAGAAACGAAGAAAGAAACGGAGATACGAAGAAAGAAACGGACATACGAAGTTAGAAATGGAGAAACGAAGAAAGAAACGGAGAAACGAACAAAGAAGCGGAGAAACGGAGAAACGAAGAAAGAGACGGAGAAATAAATTGAGAAACGAAGATATAAACGGAGAAACGAAGAAAGAAACGGAGAAACGAAGAAACGATAAAAGAAACGGAGACACGAAGAAAGAAACGGAGAAACGAACAAAGAAACGGAGAAACGAACAAAGAAACGGAGAAACGAAGAATGAAACGCAGAAACGAAGAAAGAAATGGAGAAATAAATGTAGAAACGAAGAAATAAACGGAGAAACGAACAAGGAAACGGAGAAACGGAGAAACAAACGGAGAAACGAAGAAAGAAACGGAGAAACGAAGAAAGAAACGAAGAAGCGAAGAAAGAAACGGAGAAACGGAGAAATAAATGGAGAAACGAAGAAATAAACGGAGAAACGAAGAAAGAAACGGTGAAACGAAGAAAGAAACGGAGAAACGCAGAAAGAAACGGAGAAACGAAGAAAGAAACGAAGAAATAAATGGAGAAACGAAGAAACGATAAAAGAAACGGAGACACGAAGAAAGTAACGGAGAAACGAAGAAAGAAACGCAGAAACGAAGAAAGCAACGGAGAAACGAAAAAAGAAACGGAGAAACGAACAATGAAACGGAGAAACGAACAAAGAAACGGAGAAACGAAGAAAGAAACGGAGAAACGAAGAAAGAAACGGAGAAACGAACAAAGAAACGGAGAAACGAAGAAAGAAACGCAGAAACGAAGAAAGCAACGGAGAAACGAACAAAGAAACGGAGAAACGAACAAAGAAACGGAGAAACGAACAAAGAAACGGAGAAACGAAAAAAGAAACGGAGAAACGAAGAAAGAAACGGAGAAACGAACAAAGAAACGGAGAAACGAAGAAAGAAACGGAGAAACGAAGAAAGAAACGGAGAAACGAAGAAAGAAATGGAGAAACGAAGAAAGAAACGGAGAAACGGAGAAAGAAACGTAGATACGAAGAAGGAATCGAAGAAAGAAACGCAGAAACGAAGAAAGAAACGGAGAAACGAAGAAAGAAACGGAGATACGAAGAAAGAAACGGAGAAACGAAGAAAGAAACGGAGAAACGAAGAAAGAAACGGAGAAACGAACAAAGAAACGGAGAAACGAACAAAGAAACGGAGAAACGAACAAAGCAACGGAGAAACGAACAAAGAAACGGAGATACGAAGAAGGAAACGAAGAAAGAAACGCAGAAACGAAGAAAGAAACGGAGAAACGAAGAAAGAAACGGAGATACGAAGTTAGAAATGGAGAAACGAACAAAGAAACGGAGAAACGAAGAAAGAAACGGAGAAACGAACAAGGAAACGGAGAAACGAAGAAATAAATGGAGAAACGAAGAAATAAACGGAGAAACGAACAAGGAAACGGAGAAACGGAGAAACAAACGGAGAAACGAAGAAAGAAACGGAGAAACGAAGAAAGAAACGGAGAAACGAAGAAAGAAACAGAGAAACGAAGGAAGAAACGGAGAAACGAAGAAATAATCCGAGAAACGGAGAAAGAAACGGGGAAACGAAGAAAGAAACGAAGAAATAAATGGAGAAACGAAGAAATAAACGGAGACACGAACAAGGAAACGGAGAAACGGAGAAACAAACGGAGAAACGAAGAAAGAAACGGAGAAACGAAGAAAGAAACGAAGAAACGAAGAAAGAAACGGAGATACGAAGTTAGAAATGGAGAAACGAACAAAGAAACGGAGAAACGAAGAAAGAAACGGAGAAACGAAGAAAGAAACGGAGAAACGAACAAAGAAACGGAGAAATGAACAAAGAAACGGAGAAACGACGAAAGAAACGGAGAAACGAAGAAAGAAACGGAGAAACGAAGAAACGAAGAAAGAAACCGAGAAACGACGAAAGAAACGGAGAAACGAAGAAAGAAACGGAAAAATAAATGGAGAAACGAAGATATAAACGGAGAAACGAACAAGGAAACGGAGAAACGAAGAAAGAAACGGAGAAACGGAGAAATAAATGGAGAAACGAAGAAATAAACGGAGAAACGAAGAAAGAAACGGTGAAACGAAGAAAGAAACGGAGAAACGCAGAAAGAAACGGAGAAACGAAGAAAGAAACGAAGAAATAAATGGAGAAACGAAGAAACGATAAAAGAAACGCAGACACGTAGAAAGAAACGGAGAAACGAAGAAAGAAACGGAGAAACGAAGAAAGAAACGGAGAAACGAAGAAAGAAACGGAGAAACGAAGAAAGAAACGGAGAAAAGAAGAAAGAAACGGAGAAACGAAGAAAGAAACGGAGAAACGAAGAAAGAAACGGAGAAACGAAGAAATAAACGGAGAAACGAACAAGGAAACGGAGAAACGAAGAAAGAAACGGAGAAACGAAGAAAGAAACGCAGAAGCGAAGAAAGCAACGGAGAAACGAAAAAAGAAACGGAGAAACGAACAAAGAAACGGAGAAACGAACAAAGAAACGGAGAAACGAAGAAAGAAACGGAGAAACGAAGAAAGAAACGGAGAAACGAAGAAAGAAACGGAGAAACGAAGAAAGAAACGGAGAAACGAAGAAAGAAACGGAGAAACGAAGAAAGAAACGGAGATACGAAGAAGGAAACGAAGAAAGAAACGCAGAAACGAAGAAAGAAACGGAGAAACGAAGAAAGAAACGGAGATACGAAGTTAGAAATGGAGAAACGAACAAAGAAACGGAGAAACGAAGAAAGAAACGGAGAAACGAACAAGGAAACGGAGAAACGAAGAAATAAATGGAGAAACGAAGAAATAAACGGAGAAACGAACAAGGAAACGGAGAAACGGAGAAACAAACGGAGAAACGAAGAAAGAAACGGAGAAACGAAGAAAGAAACGGAGAAACGAAGAAAGAAACAGAGAAACGAAGAATAAAATGGAGAAACGAAGAAAGAAACGGAGAAATAAATGGAGAAACGAAGATATAAACGGAGTAACGAAGAAAGAAACGGAGAAACGAAGAAACGATGAAAGAAACGGAGAAACGAAGAAAGGAACGGAGAAACGAAGAAACGATAAAAGAAACGGAGACACGAAGAGAGAAACGGAGAAACGAAGAAAGAAACGGAGATACGAAGAAAGAAACGGAGAAACGAAGAAAGAAACGGCGAAACGAAGAAAGAAACGGAGATACGAAGTTAGAAATGGAGAAACGAACAAAGAAACGGAGAAACGAACAGAGAAATGCAGAAACGAAGAATAAAACTGAGAAACGAAGAAGTAAACGGAGAAATGAAGAAGGAAACGGAGAAACAAAGAAAGGAACGGAGAAACGAAGGAAGACACGGAGAAACGAACAAAGAAACGGAGAAACGAACAAAGAAACGGAGAAACGAACAAAGAAACGGAGAAACGAAGAAAGAAACGGAGATACGAAGGAAGACACGGAGAAACGAACAAAGAAACGGAGAAACGAACAAAGAAACGGAGAAATGAACAAAGAAACGGAGAAACGAAGAATGATACGGAGAAACGAAGATATAAACGGAGTAACGAAGAAAGAAACGGACAAACGAAGAAACGGTGAATGAAACGGAGAAACGAAGAAAGAAACGGAGATACGAAGTTAGAAAGGGAGAAACGAACAAAGAAACGGAGAAACGAAGAAAGAAACGGAGAAACGAACAAAGAAACGGAGAAATGAACAAAGAAACGGAGAAACGAAGAATGAAACGGAGAAACGAAGAAAGAAACGGAGAAATAAATGGAGAAACGAAGATATAAACGGAGTAACGAAGAAAAAAACGGACAAGCGAAGAAACGGTGAAAGAAACGGAGAAACGAAGAAAGAAACGGAGAAACAAAGAAAGAAACGGAGGAACGAAGAAAGAAACGGAGAAACGGAGAAACGAAGAAAGAAACGCAGAAACGAAGAAAGCGACGGAGAAACGAACAAAGAAACGGAGAAACGAACAAAGAAACGGAGAAACGAACAAAGAAACGGAGAAACGAACAAAGCCTCGGAAAAACGAAGAAAGAAACGCAGAAATAAATGGAGAAACGAAGAAATAAACGGAGAAACGAACAAGGAAACGGAGAAACGAAGAAAGAAACGGAGAAACGAAGAAAGAAACGGAGAAACGAACAAAGAAACCGAGAAACGAAGAAAGAAACGGAGAAACGAAGAATGAAACGCAGAAACGAAGAAAGAAACGGAGAAATAAATGGAGAAACGAAGAAATAAACGGAGAAACGAACAAGGAAACGGAGAAACGAAGAAAGAAACGGAGAAACGAAGAAAGAAACGGAGAAACGAACAAAGAAACCGAGAAACGAAGAAAGAAACGGAGAAACGAAGAATGAAACGCAGAAACGAAGAAAGAAACGGAGAAATAAATGGAGAAACGAAGAAATAAACGGAGAAACGAACAAAGAAACGGAGAAACGAAGAAAGAAATGGAGGAACGAAGAAAGAAACGGAGAAACGAAGAAAGAAACGGAGAAACGAAAAAAGAAACGCAGAAGCGAAGAAAGCAACGGAGAAACGAAAAAAGAAACGGAGAAACGAACAAAGAAACGGAGAAACGAACAAAGAAACGGAGAAACGAAGAAAGAAACGGAGAAACGAAGAAAGAAACGGAGAAACGAAGAAAGAAACGGAGAAACGAAGAAAGAAACGGAGAAACGAAGAAAGAAACGGAGAAACGAAGAAAGAAACGGAGATACGAAGAAGGAAACGAAGAAAGAAACGCAGAAACGAAGAAAGAAACGGAGAAACGAAGAAAGAAACGGAGATACGAAGTTAGAAATGGAGAAACGAACAAAGAAACGGAGAAACGAAGAAAGAAACGGAGAAACGAACAAGGAAACGGAGAAACGAAGAAATAAATGGAGAAACGAAGAAATAAACGGAGAAACGAACAAGGAAACGGAGAAACGGAGAAACAAACGGAGAAACGAAGAAAGAAACGGAGAAACGAAGAAAGAAACGGAGAAACGAAGAAAGAAACAGAGAAACGAAGAATAAAATGGAGAAACGAAGAAAGAAACGGAGAAATAAATGGAGAAACGAAGATATAAACGGAGTAACGAAGAAAGAAACGGAGAAACGAAGAAACGATGAAAGAAACGGAGAAACGAAGAAAGGAACGGAGAAACGAAGAAACGATAAAAGAAACGGAGACACGAAGAGAGAAACGGAGAAACGAAGAAAGAAACGGAGATACGAAGAAAGAAACGGAGAAACGAAGAAAGAAACGGCGAAACGAAGAAAGAAACGGAGATACGAAGTTAGAAATGGAGAAACGAACAAAGAAACGGAGAAACGAACAGAGAAATGCAGAAACGAAGAATAAAACTGAGAAACGAAGAAGTAAACGGAGAAATGAAGAAGGAAACGGAGAAACAAAGAAAGGAACGGAGAAACGAAGGAAGACACGGAGAAACGAACAAAGAAACGGAGAAACGAACAAAGAAACGGAGAAACGAACAAAGAAACGGAGAAACGAAGAAAGAAACGGAGATACGAAGGAAGACACGGAGAAACGAACAAAGAAACGGAGAAACGAACAAAGAAACGGAGAAATGAACAAAGAAACGGAGAAACGAAGAATGATACGGAGAAACGAAGATATAAACGGAGTAACGAAGAAAGAAACGGACAAACGAAGAAACGGTGAATGAAACGGAGAAACGAAGAAAGAAACGGAGATACGAAGTTAGAAAGGGAGAAACGAACAAAGAAACGGAGAAACGAAGAAAGAAACGGAGAAACGAACAAAGAAACGGAGAAATGAACAAAGAAACGGAGAAACGAAGAATGAAACGGAGAAACGAAGAAAGAAACGGAGAAATAAATGGAGAAACGAAGATATAAACGGAGTAACGAAGAAAAAAACGGACAAGCGAAGAAACGGTGAAAGAAACGGAGAAACGAAGAAAGAAACGGAGAAACAAAGAAAGAAACGGAGGAACGAAGAAAGAAACGGAGAAACGGAGAAACGAAGAAAGAAACGCAGAAACGAAGAAAGCGACGGAGAAACGAACAAAGAAACGGAGAAACGAACAAAGAAACGGAGAAACGAACAAAGAAACGGAGAAACGAACAAAGCCTCGGAAAAACGAAGAAAGGAACGCAGAAATAAATGGAGAAACGAAGAAATAAACGGAGAAACGAACAAGGAAACGGAGAAACGAAGAAAGAAACGGAGAAACGAAGAAAGAAACGGAGAAACGAACAAAGAAACCGAGAAACGAAGAAAGAAACGGAGAAACGAAGAATGAAACGCAGAAACGAAGAAAGAAACGGAGAAATAAATGGAGAAACGAAGAAATAAACGGAGAAACGAACAAGGAAACGGAGAAACGAAGAAAGAAACGGAGAAACGAAGAAAGAAACGGAGAAACGAACAAAGAAACCGAGAAACGAAGAAAGAAACGGAGAAACGAAGAATGAAACGCAGAAACGAAGAAAGAAACGGAGAAATAAATGGAGAAACGAAGAAATAAACGGAGAAACGAACAAAGAAACGGAGAAACGAAGAAAGAAACGGAGGAACGAAGAAAGAAACGGAGAAACGAAGAAAGAAACGGAGAAACGAAGAAAGAAACGGAGATACGAAGAAGGAAACGGAGAAACGAACAAAGAAACGGAGAAACAGAGAAACGAACAAGGAAACGGAGAAACGAAGAAAGAAACGGAGAAACGGAGAAAGAAATGAAGAAACGAAGAAAGAAACGGAGATACGAAGTTAGAAATGGAGAAACGGAGAAATAAATGGAGAAACGAAGAAGGAAACGGAGAAACGGAGAAATAAATGGAGAAACGAAGAAAGAAACGGAGAAACGAAGAAAGAAACGGAGAAACGAAGAAAGCAACGCAGAAACGAACAAAGAAACGGAGAAACGAAGAAAGAAACGGAGAAACGAAGAAAGAAACGGAGAAACGAAGAAAGAAACGGAGAAACGAAGAAAGAAACGGAGAAACGAAGAAACGATAAAAGAAACGGAGACACGAAGAGAGAAACGGAGAAACGAACAAAGAAACGGAGAAACGAACAAAGAAACGGAGAAACGAAGAAAGAAACGGAGATACGAAGAAAGAAACGGAGAAACGAAGAAAGAAACGGAGAAACGAAGAAAGAAACGGAGATACGAACAGAGAAACGGAGAAACGAACAAAGAAACGGAGAAACGAACAAAGAAACGGAGACACGAAGAAAGAAACGGAGAAACGAAGAAAGAAACGGACAAACGAACAAAGAAACGGAGAAACGAACAAAGAAACGGAGAAACGAAGATAGAAACGGAGAAACGAAGAAACAAGCGGAGAAACGAAGAAAGAAACGGAGAAACGAAGAAAGAAACGGAGAATCGGAGAAATAAATGGAGAAACGGAGAAAGAAACGGAGAAACGAAGAAAGAAACGGAGAAACGAAGAAAGAAACGGAGAAACGAAGAAAGAAACGTAGAAATGAAGAAAGAAACGGAGAAACGAACAAAGAAACGGAGAAACGAAGAAAGAAACGGAGGAATAAATGGAGAAACGAAGGAAGACACGGAGAAACGAACAAAGAAACGGAGAAACGAACAAAGAAACGGAGAAACGAAGAAAGAAACGGAGATACGAAGAAAGAAACGGAGAAACGAAGAAAGAAACGGAGAAACGAAGAAAGAAACGGAGATACGAAGTTAGAAATGGAGATACGAAGTTAGAAATGGAGAAACGAACAAAGGAACGGAGAAACGAACAAAGAAACGGAGAAATGAACAAAGAAACGGAGAAACGAAGAATGATACGGAGAAACGAAGAAAGAAACGGAGAAATAAATGGAGAAACGAAGATATAAACGGAGTAACGAAGAAAGAAACGGACAAACGAAGAAACGGTGAATGAAACGGAGAATCGAAGAAAGAAACGGAGATACGAAGTTAGAAATGGAGAAACGAACAAAGAAACGGAGAAACGAAGAAAGAAACGGAGAAACGAACAAAGAAACGGAGAAATGAACAAAGAAACGGAGAAACGAAGAATGAAACGGAGAAACGAAGAAAGAAACGGAGAAATAAATGGAGAAACGAAGATATAAACGGAGTAACGAAGAAAAAAACGGACAAACGAAGAAACGGTGAAAGAAACGGAGAAACGAAGAAAGAAACGGAGAAACAAAGAAAGAAACGGAGAAACGAAGAAAGAAACGGAGAAACGGAGAAACGAAGAAAGAAACGCAGAAACGAAGAAAGCAACGGAGAAACGAACAAAGAAACGGAGAAACGAACAAAGAAACGGAGAAACGAACAAAGAAACGGAGAAACGAACAAAGCCACGGAAAAACGAAGAAGAAACGCAGAAATAAATGGAGAAACGAAGAAATAAACGGAGAAACGAACAAGGAAACGGAGAATCGAAGAAAGAAACGGAGAAACGAAGAAAGAAACGGAGAAACGAACAAAGAAACCGAGAAACGAAGAAAGAAACGGAGAAACGAAGAATGAAACGCAGAAACGAAGAAAGAAACGGAGAAATAAATGGAGAAACGAAGAAATAAACGGAGAAACGAACAAGGAAACGGAGAAACGAAGAAAGAAACGGAGAAACGAAGAAAGAAACGGAGAAACGAACAAAGAAACCGAGAAACGAAGAAAGAAACGGAGAAACGAAGAATGAAACGCAGAAACGAAGAAAGAAACGGAGAAATAAATGGAGAAACGAAGAAATAAACGGAGAAACGAACAAAGAAACGGAGAAACGAACAAAGAAACGGAGGAACGAAGAAAGAAACGGAGAAACGAAGAAAGAAACGGAGAAACGAAGAAAGAAACGGAGATACGAAGAAGGAAACGGAGAAACGAACAAAGAAACGGAGAAACAGAGAAACGAACAAGGAAACGGAGAAACGAAGAAAGAAACGGAGAAACGAAGAAAGAAATGAAGAAACGAAGAAAGAAACGGAGAAACGAAGAAAGAAACGGAGATACGAAGTTAGAAATGGAGAAACGGAGAAATAAATGGAGAAACGAAGAAGGAAACGGAGAAACGGAGAAATAAATGGAGAAACGAAGAAATAAACGGAGAAACGAAGAAAGAAACGGAGAAACGAAGAAAGAAACGGAGATACGAACAAAGAAACGGAGAAACGAACAAAGAAACGGAGAAACGAACAAAGAAACGGAGAAACGAAGAAAGAAACGGAGAAATAAATGGAGAAACGAAGAAATAAACGGAGAAACGAACAAGGAAACGGAGAAACGAAGAAAGAAACGGAGAAACGAAGAAAGAAACGGAGAAACGAAGAAAGAAACGGAGAAACGAAGAAAGAAACGGAGAACGAAGAAAGAAACGGAGAAACGAAGAATGAAACGCAGAAACGAAGAAAGGAACGGAGAAACGAAGAAAGAAACGCAGAAACGAAGAAAGAAACGGAGAAAGGAAGAAAGAAACGGAGATACGAAGAAAGAAACGGAGAAACGAAGAAAGAAACGGAGAAACGAACAAAGAAACGGAGAAACGAAGAAAGAAACGGAGAAACGAAGAAAGAAACGGAGTTACGAAGTTAGAAATGGAGAAACGAACAAAGAAACGGAGAAACGAAGAAAGAAACGTAGAAACGGACAAAGAAACGGAGAAATGAACAAAGAAAAGGAGAAACGAACAAAGCAACGGAGAAACGAAGAAAGAAACGGAGAAATAAATGGAGAAACGAAGAAATAAACGGAGAAACGGACAAGGAAACGGAGAAACGAAGAAAGAAACGGAGAAACGAACAAAGCAACGGAGAAACGAAGAAAGAAACGGAGAAACGAAGAAAGAAACGGAGATACGAAGAAATAAACGGAGAAACGGACAAGGAAACGGAGAAACGAAGAAAGAAACGGAGAAACGAACAAAGCAACGGAGAAACGAAGAAAGAAACGGAGAAACGAAGAAAGAAACGGAGATACGAACAAAGAAACGGAGAAACGAACAAAGAAACGGAGAAACGAACAAAGAAACGGAGAAACGAAGAAAGAAACGGAGAAACGAAGAAAGAAACGGAGATACGAAGTTAGAAATGGAGAAACGAAGAAAGAAACGGAGAAACGAACAAAGAAGCAGAGAAACGGAGAAACGAAGAAAGAGACGGAGAAATAAATTGAGAAACGAAGATATAAACGGAGACACGAAGAAAGAAACGGAGAAACGAAGAAACGATAAAAGAAACGGAGACACGAAGAAAGAAACGGAGAAACGAACAAAGAAACGGAGAAACGAACAAAGAAACGGAGAAACGAAGAATGAAACGCAGAAACGAAGAAAGAAACGGAGAAATGAATGGAGAAACGAAGAAATAAACGGAGAAACGAACAACGAAACGGAGAAACGGAGAAACAACGGAGAAACGAAGAAAGAAACGGAGAAACGAAGAAAGAAACGAAGAAGCGAAGAAAGAAACGGAGAAACGGAGAAATAAATGGAGAAACGAAGAAATAAACGGAGAAACGAAGAAAGAAACGGTGAAACGAAGAAAGAAACGGAGAAACGCAGAAAGAAACGGAGAAACGAAGAAAGAAACGAAGAAATAAATGGAGAAACGAAGAAACGATAAAAGAAACGGAGACACGAAGAAAGAAACGGAGAAACGAAGAAAGAAACGGAGAAACGAAGAAAGAAACGGAAAAACGAAGAAAGAAACGGAGAAACGAAGAAAGAAACGGAGAAACGAAGAAAGAAACAGAGAAACGAAGAAAGAAACGGAGAAACGAACAAAGAAACGGAGAAACGAACAAAGAAACGGAGAAACGAACAAAGAAACGGAGAAACGAAGAAAGAAACGGAGAAACGAAGAAAGAAACGGAGATACGAAGTTAGAAATGGAGAAACGAACAAAGAAACGGAGAAACGAAGAAAGAAACGGAGAAAGGAAGAAAGAAACGGAGATACGAAGAAAGAAACGGAGAAACGAAGAAAGAAACGGAGAAACGAACAAAGAAACGGAGAAACGAAGAAAGAAACGGAGAAACGAAGAAAGAAACGGAGTTACGAAGTTAGAAATGGAGAAACGAACAAAGAAACGGAGAAACGAAGAAAGAAACGTAGAAACGGACAAAGAAACGGAGAAATGAACAAAGAAAAGGAGAAACGAACAAAGCAACGGAGAAACGAAGAAAGAAACGGAGAAATAAATGGAGAAACGAAGAAATAAACGGAGAAACGGACAAGGAAACGGAGAAACGAAGAAAGAAACGGAGAAACGAACAAAGCAACGGAGAAACGAAGAAAGAAACGGAGAAACGAAGAAAGAAACGGAGATACGAAGAAATAAACGGAGAAACGGACAAGGAAACGGAGAAACGAAGAAAGAAACGGAGAAACGAACAAAGCAACGGAGAAACGAAGAAAGAAACGGAGAAACGAAGAAAGAAACGGAGATACGAACAAAGAAACGGAGAAACGAACAAAGAAACGGAGAAACGAACAAAGAAACGGAGAAACGAAGAAAGAAACGGAGAAACGAAGAAAGAAACGGAGATACGAAGTTAGAAATGGAGAAACGAAGAAAGAAACGGAGAAACGAACAAAGAAGCGTAGAAACGGAGAAACGAAGAAAGAGACGGAGAAATAAATTGAGAAACGAAGATATAAACGGAGACACGAAGAAAGAAACGGAGAAACGAAGAAACGATAAAAGAAAGGGAGACACGAAGAAAGAAACGGAGAAACGAACAAAGAAACGGAGAAACGAACAAAGAAACGGAGAAACGAAGAATGAAACGCAGAAACGAAGAAAGAAACGGAGAAATGAATGGAGAAACGAAGAAATAAACGGAGAAACGAACAAGGAAACGGAGAAACGGAGAAACAACGGAGAAACGAAGAAAGAAACGGAGAAACGAAGAAAGAAACGGAGAAATGAACAAAGAAACGGAGAAACGAAGAATGATACGGAGAAACGAAGAAAGAAACGGAGAAATAAATGGAGAAACGAAGATATAAACGGAGTAACGAAGAAAGAAACGGACAAACGAAGAAACGGTGAATGAAACGGAGAATCGAAGAAAGAAACGGAGATACGAAGTTAGAAATGGAGAAACGAACAAAGAAACGGAGAAACGAAGAAAGAAACGGAGAAACGAACAAAGAAACGGAGAAATGAACAAAGAAACGGAGAAACGAAGAATGAAACGGAGAAACGAAGAAAGAAACGGAGAAATAAATGGAGAAACGAAGATATAAACGGAGTAACGAAGAAAAAAACGGACAAACGAAGAAACGGTGAAAGAAACGGAGAAACGAAGAAAGAAACGGAGAAACAAAGAAAGAAACGGAGAAACGAAGAAAGAAACGGAGAAACGGAGAAACGAAGAAAGAAACGCAGAAACGAAGAAAGCAACGGAGAAACGAACAAAGAAACGGAGAAACGAACAAAGAAACGGAGAAACGAACAAAGAAACGGAGAAACGAACAAAGCCACGGAAAAACGAAGAAGAAACGCAGAAATAAATGGAGAAACGAAGAAATAAACGGAGAAACGAACAAGGAAACGGAGAAACGAAGAAAGAAACGGAGAAACGAAGAAAGAAACGGAGAAACGAACAAAGAAACCGAGAAACGAAGAAAGAAACGGAGAAACGAAGAATGAAACGCAGAAACGAAGAAAGAAACGGAGAAATAAATGGAGAAACGAAGAAATAAACGGAGAAACGAACAAGGAAACGGAGAAACGAAGAAAGAAACGGAGAAACGAAGAAAGAAACGGAGAAACGAACAAAGAAACCGAGAAACGAAGAAAGAAACGGAGAAACGAAGAATGAAACGCAGAAACGAAGAAAGAAACGGAGAAATAAATGGAGAAACGAAGAAATAAACGGAGAAACGAACAAAGAAACGGAGAAACGAACAAAGAAACGGAGGAACGAAGAAAGAAACGGAGAAACGAAGAAAGAAACGGAGAAACGAAAAAAGAAACGGAGATACGAAGAAGGAAACGGAGAAACGAACAAAGAAACGGAGAAACAGAGAAACGAACAAGGAAACGGAGAAACGAAGAAAGAAACGGAGAAACGAAGAAAGAAATGAAGAAACGAAGAAAGAAACGGAGAAACGAAGAAAGAAACGGAGATACGAAGTTAGAAATGGAGAAACGGAGAAATAAATGGAGAAACGAAGAAGGAAACGGAGAAACGGAGAAATAAATGGAGAAACGAAGAAATAAACGGAGAAACGAAGAAAGAAACGGAGAAACGAAGAAAGAAACGGAGATACGAACAAAGAAACGGAGAAACGAACAAAGAAACGGAGAAACGAAGAAAGAAACGGAGAAATAAATGGAGAAACGAAGAAATAAACGGAGAAACGAACAAGGAAACGGAGAAACGAAGAAAGAAACGGAGAAACGAAGAAAGAAACGGAGAAACGAAGAAAGAAACGGAGAAACGAAGAAAGAAACGGAGAACGAAGAAAGAAACGGAGAAACGAAGAATGAAACGCAGAAACGAAGAAAGGAACGGAGAAACGAAGAAAGAAACGCAGAAACGAAGAAAGAAACGGAGAAAGGAAGAAAGAAACGGAGATACGAAGAAAGAAACGGAGAAACGAAGAAAGAAACGGAGAAACGAACAAAGAAACGGAGAAACGAAGAAAGAAACGGAGAAACGAAGAAAGAAACGGAGTTACGAAGTTAGAAATGGAGAAACGAACAAAGAAACGGAGAAACGAAGAAAGAAACGTAGAAACGGACAAAGAAACGGAGAAATGAACAAAGAAAAGGAGAAACGAACAAAGCAACGGAGAAACGAAGAAAGAAACGGAGAAATAAATGGAGAAACGAAGAAATAAACGGAGAAACGGACAAGGAAACGGAGAAACGAAGAAAGAAACGGAGAAACGAACAAAGCAACGGAGAAACGAAGAAAGAAACGGAGAAACGAAGAAAGAAACGGAGATACGAAGAAATAAACGGAGAAACGGACAAGGAAACGGAGAAACGAAGAAAGAAACGGAGAAACGAACAAAGCAACGGAGAAACGAAGAAAGAAACGGAGAAACGAAGAAAGAAACGGAGATACGAACAAAGAAACGGAGAAACGAACAAAGAAACGGAGAAACGAACAAAGAAACGGAGAAACGAAGAAAGAAACGGAGAAACGAAGAAAGAAACGGAGATACGAAGTTAGAAATGGAGAAACGAAGAAAGAAACGGAGAAACGAACAAAGAAGCGGAGAAACGGAGAAACGAAGAAAGAGACGGAGAAATAAATTGAGAAACGAAGATATAAACGGAGACACGAAGAAAGAAACGGAGAAACGAAGAAACGATAAAAGAAACGGAGACACGAAGAAAGAAACGGAGAAACGAACAAAGAAACGGAGAAACGAACAAAGAAACGGAGAAACGAAGAATGAAACGCAGAAACGAAGAAAGAAACGGAGAAACGAATGGAGAAACGAAGAAATAAACGGAGAAACGAACAACGAAACGGAGAAACGGAGAAACAACGGAGAAACGAAGAAAGAAACGGAGAAACGAAGAAAGAAACGAAGAAGCGAAGAAAGAAACGGAGAAACGGAGAAATAAATGGAGAAACGAAGAAATAAACGGAGAAACGAAGAAAGAAACGGTGAAACGAAGAAAGAAACGGAGAAACGCAGAAAGAAACGGAGAAACGAAGAAAGAAACGAAGAAATAAATGGAGAAACGAAGAAACGATAAAAGAAACGGAGACACGAAGAAAGAAACGGAGAAACGAAGAAAGAAACGGAGAAACGAAGAAAGAAACGGAAAAACGAAGAAAGAAACGGAGAAACGAAGAAAGAAACGGAGAAACGAAGAAAGAAACAGAGAAACGAAGAAAGAAACGGAGAAACGAACAAAGAAACGGAGAAACGAAGAAAGAAACGGAGAAACGAAGAAAGAAACGGAGTTACGAAGTTAGAAATGGAGAAACGAACAAAGAAACGGAGAAACGAAGAAAGAAACGGAGAAACGAAGAAAGAAACGGAGATACGAAGTTAGAAATGGAGAAACGAACAAAGAAACGGAGAAACGAAGAAAGAAACGGAGAAAGGAAGAAAGAAACGGAGATACGAAGAAAGAAACGGAGAAACGAAGAAAGAAACGGAGAAACGAAC
The DNA here is from genome assembly GCF_051014685.1 of Ptiloglossa arizonensis. NCBI lineage: Eukaryota > Metazoa > Arthropoda > Insecta > Hymenoptera > Colletidae > Ptiloglossa > Ptiloglossa arizonensis. Next base: position 651,133 of record NW_027478634.1, read on the forward strand.
AAAGAAACGGAGAAACGAAGAAAGAAACGGAGAAACGAAGAAAGAAACGGAGTTACGAAGTTAGAAATGGAGAAACGAACAAAGAAACGGAGAAACGAAGAAAGAAACGTAGAAACGGACAAAGAAACGGAGAAATGAACAAAGAAAAGGAGAAACGAACAAAGCAACGGAGAAACGAAGAAAGAAACGGAGAAATAAATGGAGAAACGAAGAAATAAACGGAGAAACGGACAAGGAAACGGAGAAACGAAGAAAGAAACGGAGAAACGAACAAAGCAACGGAGAAACGAAGAAAGAAACGGAGAAACGAAGAAAGAAACGGAGATACGAAGAAATAAACGGAGAAACGGACAAGGAAACGGAGAAACGAAGAAAGAAACGGAGAAACGAACAAAGCAACGGAGAAACGAAGAAAGAAACGGAGAAACGAAGAAAGAAACGGAGATACGAACAAAGAAACGGAGAAACGAACAAAGAAACGGAGAAACGAACAAAGAAACGGAGAAACGAAGAAAGAAACGGAGAAACGAAGAAAGAAACGGAGATACGAAGTTAGAAATGGAGAAACGAAGAAAGAAACGGAGAAACGAACAAAGAAGCGTAGAAACGGAGAAACGAAGAAAGAGACGGAGAAATAAATTGAGAAACGAAGATATAAACGGAGACACGAAGAAAGAAACGGAGAAACGAAGAAACGATAAAAGAAAGGGAGACACGAAGAAAGAAACGGAGAAACGAACAAAGAAACGGAGAAACGAACAAAGAAACGGAGAAACGAAGAATGAAACGCAGAAACGAAGAAAGAAACGGAGAAATGAATGGAGAAACGAAGAAATAAACGGAGAAACGAACAAGGAAACGGAGAAACGGAGAAACAACGGAGAAACGAAGAAAGAAACGGAGAAACGAAGAAAGAAACGAAGAAGCGAAGAAAGAAACGGAGAAACGGAGAAATAAATGGAGAAACGAAGAAATAAACGGAGAAACGAAGAAAGAAACGGTGAAACGAAGAAAGAAACGGAGAAACGCAGAAAGAAACGGAGAAACGAAGAAAGAAACGAAGAAATAAATGGAGAAACGAAGAAACGATAAAAGAAACGGAGACACGAAGAAAGAAACGGAGAAACGAAGAAAGAAACGGAGAAACGACGAAAGAAACGGAAAAACGAAGAAAGAAACGGAGAAACGAAGAAAGAAACGGAGAAACGAAGAAAGAAACAGAGAAACGAAGAAAGAAACGGAGAAACGAAGAAAGAAACGGAGAAACGAACAAAGAAACGGAGAAACGAACAAAGAAACGGAGAAACGAAGAAAGAAACGGAGAAACGAAGAAAGAAACGGAGATACGAAGTTAGAAATGGAGAAACGAACAAAGAAACGGAGAAACGAACAAAGAAACGGAGAAACGAAGAAAGAAACGGAGAAACGAACAAAGAAACGGAGAAACGAACAAAGCAACGGAGAAACGAAGAAAGAAACGAAGAAATAAATGGAGAAACGAAGAAATAAACGGAGAAACGGACAAGGAAACGGAGAAACGAAGAAAGAAACGGAGAAACGAACAAAGCAACGGAGAAACGAAGAAAGAAACGGAGAAACGAAGAAAGAAACGGAGATACGAACAAAGAAACGGAGAAACGAACAAAGAAACGGAGAAACGAACAAAGAAACGGAGGAACGAACAAAGAAACGGAGAAACGAAGAAAGAAACGGAGAAACGAAGAAATAAACGGAGAAACGGACAAGGAAACGGAGAAACGAAGAAAGAAACGGAGAAACGGACAAAGCAACGGAAAAACGAAGAAAGAAACGGAGAAACGGAGATACGAACAAAGAAACGGAGAAACGAACAAAGAAACGGAGAAACGAAGAAAGAATCGGAGAAACGAACAAAGAAACGGAGAAACGAAGAAAGAAACGGAGATACGAAGAAAGAAACGGACATACGAAGTTAGAAATGGAGAAACGAAGAAAGAAACGGAGAAACGAACAAAGAAGCGGAGAAACGGAGAAACGAAGAAAGTGACGGAGAAATAAATTGAGAAACGAAGATATAAACGGAGAAACGAAGAAAGAAACGGAGAAACGAAGAAACGATAAAAGAAACGGAGACACGAAGAAAGAAACGGAGAAACGAACAAAGAAACGGAGAAACGAACAAAGAAACGGAGAAACGAAGAATGAAACGCAGAAACGAAGAAAGAAACGGAGAAACGAATGGAGAAACGAAGAAATAAACGGAGAAACGAACAACGAAACGGAGAAACGGAGAAACAACGGAGAAACGAAGAAAGAAACGGAGAAACGAAGAAAGAAACGAAGAAGCGAAGAAAGAAACGGAGAAACGGAGAAATAAATGGAGAAACGAAGAAATAAACGGAGAAACGAAGAAAGAAACGGTGAAACGAAGAAAGAAACGGAGAAACGCAGAAAGAAACGGAGAAACGAAGAAAGAAACGAAGAAATAAATGGAGAAACGAAGAAACGATAAAAGAAACGGAGACACGAAGAAAGAAACGGAGAAACGAAGAAAGAAACGGAGAAACGAAGAAAGAAACGGAAAAACGAAGAAAGAAACGGAGAAACGAAGAAAGAAACGGAGAAACGAAGAAAGAAACAGAGAAACGAAGAAAGAAACGGAGAAACGAACAAAGAAACGGAGAAACGAAGAAAGAAACGGAGAAACGAACAAAGAAACGGAGAAACGAAGAAAGAAACGGAGAAACGAACAAAGAAACGGAGAAACGAACAAAGAAACGGAGAAACGAAGAAAGAAACGGAGAAACGAACAAAGAAACGGAGAAACGAAGAAAGAAACGGAGAAACGAAGAAAGAAACGGAGAATCGGAGAAATAAATGGAGAAACGAAGTAATAAACCGAGAAACGGGGAAAGAAACGGAGAAGCGAACAAAGAAACGGAGAAACGAAGAAAGAAACGGAGAAACGAAGAAAGAAACGGAGATACGAACAAAGAATCGGAGAAACGAACAAAGAAACGGAGAAACGAACAAAGAAACGGAGAAACGAAGAAAGAAACGGAGAAACGAACAAAGAAACGGAGAAATGAACAAAGAAACGGAGAAACGAAGAAAGAAACGGAGAAACGAAGAAAGAAACGGAGAAACGAAGAAAGAAACGGAGATACGAAGTTAGAAATGGAGAAACGAAGAAAGAAACGGAGAAATGAAGAAAGAAACGGAGAAACGAAGATAGAAACGGAGAAACGAAGAAAGAAACGCAGAAACGAAGAAAGAAACGGAGAAACGAAGAAAGAAACGGAGAAACGAACAAAGAAACGGAGACGAACAAAGAAACGGAGAAACGAAGAAACAAACGGAGAAACGAAGAAAGAAACGGAGAAACGAACAAAGAAACGGAGAAACGAACAAAGAAACGGAGAAACGAAGAAAGAAACGGAGAAACGAAGAAAGAAACGGAGATACGAAGTTAGAAATGGAGAAACGAACAAAGAAACGGAGAAACGAACAAAGAAACGGAGAAACGAAGAAAGAAACGGAGAAACGAACAAAGAAACGGAGAAACGAACAAAGCAACGGAGAAACGAAGAAAGAAACGAAGAAATAAATGGAGAAACGAAGAAATAAACGGAGAAACGGACAAGGAAACGGAGAAACGAAGAAAGAAACGGAGAAACGAAGAAAGAAACGGAGATACGAAGTTAGAAATGGAGAAACGAAGAAAGAAACGGAGAAACGAACAAAGAAGCGTAGAAACGGAGAAACGAAGAAAGAGACGGAGAAATAAATTGAGAAACGAAGATATAAACGGAGACACGAAGAAAGAAACGGAGAAACGAAGAAACGATAAAAGAAAGGGAGACACGAAGAAAGAAACGGAGAAACGAACAAAGAAACGGAGAAACGAACAAAGAAACGGAGAAACGAAGAAAGAAACGAAGAAACGATAAAAGAAACGGAGACACGAAGAAAGAAACGGAGAAACGAACAAAGAAACGGAGAAACGAACAAAGAAACGGAGAAACGAAGAATGAAACGCAGAAACGAAGAAAGAAACGGAGAAACGAATGGAGAAACGAAGAAATAAACGGAGAAACGAACAACGAAACGGAGAAACGGAGAAACAACGGAGAAACGAAGAAAGAAACGGAGAAACGAAGAAAGAAACGAAGAAGCGAAGAAAGAAACGGAGAAACGGAGAAATAAATGGAGAAACGAAGAAATAAACGGAGAAACGAAGAAAGAAACGGTGAAACGAAGAAAGAAACGGAGAAACGCAGAAAGAAACGGAGAAACGAAGAAAGAAACGAAGAAATAAATGGAGAAACGAAGAAACGATAAAAGAAACGGAGACACGAAGAAAGAAACGGAGAAACGAAGAAAGAAACGGAGAAACGAAGAAAGAAACGGAAAAACGAAGAAAGAAACGGAGAAACGAAGAAAGAAACGGAGAAACGAAGAAAGAAACAGAGAAACGAAGAAAGAAACGGAGAAACGAACAAAGAAACGGAGAAACGAAGAAAGAAACGGAGAAACGAAGAAAGAAACGGAGTTACGAAGTTAGAAATGGAGAAACGAACAAAGAAACGGAGAAACGAAGAAAGAAACGGAGAAACGAAGAAAGAAACGGAGATACGAAGTTAGAAATGGAGAAACGAACAAAGAAACGGAGAAACGAAGAAAGAAACGGAGAAAGGAAGAAAGAAACGGAGATACGAAGAAAGAAACGGAGAAACGAAGAAAGAAACGGAGAAACGAACAAAGAAACGGAGAAACGAAGAAAGAAACGGAGAAACGAAGAAAGAAACGGAGTTACGAAGTTAGAAATGGAGAAACGAACAAAGAAACGGAGAAACGAAGAAAGAAACGTAGAAACGGACAAAGAAACGGAGAAATGAACAAAGAAAAGGAGAAACGAACAAAGCAACGGAGAAACGAAGAAAGAAACGGAGAAATAAATGGAGAAACGAAGAAATAAACGGAGAAACGGACAAGGAAACGGAGAAACGAAGAAAGAAACGGAGAAACGAACAAAGCAACGGAGAAACGAAGAAAGAAACGGAGAAACGAAGAAAGAAACGGAGATACGAAGAAATAAACGGAGAAACGGACAAGGAAACGGAGAAACGAAGAAAGAAACGGAGAAACGAACAAAGCAACGGAGAAACGAAGAAAGAAACGGAGAAACGAAGAAAGAAACGGAGATACGAACAAAGAAACGGAGAAACGAACAAAGAAACGGAGAAACGAACAAAGAAACGGAGAAACGAAGAAAGAAACGGAGAAACGAAGAAAGAAACGGAGATACGAAGTTAGAAATGGAGAAACGAAGAAAGAAACGGAGAAACGAACAAAGAAGCGTAGAAACGGAGAAACGAAGAAAGAGACGGAGAAATAAATTGAGAAACGAAGATATAAACGGAGACACGAAGAAAGAAACGGAGAAACGAAGAAACGATAAAAGAAAGGGAGACACGAAGAAAGAAACGGAGAAACGAACAAAGAAACGGAGAAACGAACAAAGAAACGGAGAAACGAAGAATGAAACGCAGAAACGAAGAAAGAAACGGAGAAATGAATGGAGAAACGAAGAAATAAACGGAGAAACGAACAAGGAAACGGAGAAACGGAGAAACAACGGAGAAACGAAGAAAGAAACGGAGAAACGAAGAAAGAAACGAAGAAGCGAAGAAAGAAACGGAGAAACGGAGAAATAAATGGAGAAACGAAGAAATAAACGGAGAAACGAAGAAAGAAACGGTGAAACGAAGAAAGAAACGGAGAAACGCAGAAAGAAACGGAGAAACGAAGAAAGAAACGAAGAAATAAATGGAGAAACGAAGAAACGATAAAAGAAACGGAGACACGAAGAAAGAAACGGAGAAACGAAGAAAGAAACGGAGAAACGACGAAAGAAACGGAAAAACGAAGAAAGAAACGGAGAAACGAAGAAAGAAACGGAGAAACGAAGAAAGAAACAGAGAAACGAAGAAAGAAACGGAGAAACGAAGAAAGAAACGGAGAAACGAACAAAGAAACGGAGAAACGAACAAAGAAACGGAGAAACGAAGAAAGAAACGGAGAAACGAAGAAAGAAACGGAGATACGAAGTTAGAAATGGAGAAACGAACAAAGAAACGGAGAAACGAACAAAGAAACGGAGAAACGAAGAAAGAAACGGAGAAACGAACAAAGAAACGGAGAAACGAACAAAGCAACGGAGAAACGAAGAAAGAAACGAAGAAATAAATGGAGAAACGAAGAAATAAACGGAGAAACGGACAAGGAAACGGAGAAACGAAGAAAGAAACGGAGAAACGAACAAAGCAACGGAGAAACGAAGAAAGAAACGGAGAAACGAAGAAAGAAACGGAGATACGAACAAAGAAACGGAGAAACGAACAAAGAAACGGAGAAACGAACAAAGAAACGGAGGAACGAACAAAGAAACGGAGAAACGAAGAAAGAAACGGAGAAACGAAGAAATAAACGGAGAAACGGACAAGGAAACGGAGAAACGAAGAAAGAAACGGAGAAACGGACAAAGCAACGGAAAAACGAAGAAAGAAACGGAGAAACGGAGATACGAACAAAGAAACGGAGAAACGAACAAAGAAACGGAGAAACGAAGAAAGAATCGGAGAAACGAACAAAGAAACGGAGAAACGAAGAAAGAAACGGAGATACGAAGAAAGAAACGGACATACGAAGTTAGAAATGGAGAAACGAAGAAAGAAACGGAGAAACGAACAAAGAAGCGGAGAAACGGAGAAACGAAGAAAGTGACGGAGAAATAAATTGAGAAACGAAGATATAAACGGAGAAACGAAGAAAGAAACGGAGAAACGAAGAAACGATAAAAGAAACGGAGACACGAAGAAAGAAACGGAGAAACGAACAAAGAAACGGAGAAACGAACAAAGAAACGGAGAAACGAAGAATGAAACGCAGAAACGAAGAAAGAAACGGAGAAACGAATGGAGAAACGAAGAAATAAACGGAGAAACGAACAACGAAACGGAGAAACGGAGAAACAACGGAGAAACGAAGAAAGAAACGGAGAAACGAAGAAAGAAACGAAGAAGCGAAGAAAGAAACGGAGAAACGGAGAAATAAATGGAGAAACGAAGAAATAAACGGAGAAACGAAGAAAGAAACGGTGAAACGAAGAAAGAAACGGAGAAACGCAGAAAGAAACGGAGAAACGAAGAAAGAAACGAAGAAATAAATGGAGAAACGAAGAAACGATAAAAGAAACGGAGACACGAAGAAAGAAACGGAGAAACGAAGAAAGAAACGGAGAAACGAAGAAAGAAACGGAAAAACGAAGAAAGAAACGGAGAAACGAAGAAAGAAACGGAGAAACGAAGAAAGAAACAGAGAAACGAAGAAAGAAACGGAGAAACGAACAAAGAAACGGAGAAACGAAGAAAGAAACGGAGAAACGAACAAAGAAACGGAGAAACGAAGAAAGAAACGGAGAAACGAACAAAGAAACGGAGAAACGAACAAAGAAACGGAGAAACGAAGAAAGAAACGGAGAAACGAACAAAGAAACGGAGAAACGAAGAAAGAAACGGAGAAACGAAGAAAGAAACGGAGAATCGGAGAAATAAATGGAGAAACGAAGTAATAAACCGAGAAACGGGGAAAGAAACGGAGAAGCGAACAAAGAAACGGAGAAACGAAGAAAGAAACGGAGAAACGAAGAAAGAAACGGAGATACGAACAAAGAATCGGAGAAACGAACAAAGAAACGGAGAAACGAACAAAGAAACGGAGAAACGAAGAAAGAAACGGAGAAACGAACAAAGAAACGGAGAAATGAACAAAGAAACGGAGAAACGAAGAAAGAAACGGAGAAACGAAGAAAGAAACGGAGAAACGAAGAAAGAAACGGAGATACGAAGTTAGAAATGGAGAAACGAAGAAAGAAACGGAGAAATGAAGAAAGAAACGGAGAAACGAAGATAGAAACGGAGAAACGAAGAAAGAAACGCAGAAACGAAGAAAGAAACGGAGAAACGAAGAAAGAAACGGAGAAACGAACAAAGAAACGGAGACGAACAAAGAAACGGAGAAACGAAGAAACAAACGGAGAAACGAAGAAAGAAACGGAGAAACGAACAAAGAAACGGAGAAACGAACAAAGAAACGGAGAAACGAAGAAAGAAACGGAGAAACGAAGAAAGAAACGGAGATACGAAGAAAGAAACGGAGAAACGAAGAAAGAAACGGAGAAACGAAGAAAGAAACGGAGAAACGAAGAAAGAAACGGAGATACGAAGTTAGAAATGGAGAAACGAACAAAGAAACGGAGAAACGAAGAAAGAAACGGAGAAACGAACAAGGAAACGGAGAAACGAAGAAATAAATGGAGAAACGAAGAAATAAACGGAGAAACGAACAAGGAAACGGAGAAACGGAGAAACAAACGGAGAAACGAAGAAAGAAACGGAGAAACGAAGAAAGAAACGGAGAAACGAAGAAAGAAACAGAGAAACGAAGGAAGAAACGGAGAAACGAAGAAAGAAACGGAGAAACGAAGAAAGAAACGGAGAAACGAAGAAAGAAACGGAGATACGAAGTTAGAAATGGAGAAACGAACAAAGAAACGGAGAAACGAAGAAAGAAACGGAGAAACGAACAAGGAAACGGAGAAACGAAGAAATAAATGGAGAAACGAAGAAATAAACGGAGAAACGAACAAGGAAACGGAGAAACGGAGAAACAAACGGAGAAACGAAGAAAGAAACGGAGAAACGAAGAAAGAAACGAAGAAGCGAAGAAAGAAACGGAGAAACGGAGAAATAAATGGAGAAACGAAGAAATAAACGGAGAAACGAAGAAAGAAACGGTGAAACGAAGAAAGAAACGGAGAAACGCAGAAAGAAACGGAGAAACGAAGAAAGAAACGAAGAAATAAATGGAGAAACGAAGAAACGGTAAAAGAAACGGAGACACGAAGAAAGTAACGGAGAAACGAAGAAAGAAACGCAGAAACGAAGAAAGCAACGGAGAAACGAAAAAAGAAACGGAGAAACGAACAAAGAAACGGAGAAACGAACAAAGAAACGGAGAAACGAAGAAAGAAACGGAGAAACGAAGAAAGAAACGGAGAAACGAACAAAGAAACGGAGAAACGAAGAAAGAAACGCAGAAACGAAGAAAGCAACGGAGAAACGAACAAAGAAACGGAGAAACGAACAAAGAAACGGAGAAACGAACAAAGAAACGGAGAAACGAAAAAAGAAACGGAGAAACGAAGAAAGAAACGGAGAAACGAACAAAGAAACGGAGAAACGAAGAAAGAAACGGAGAAACGAAGAAAGAAACGGAGAAACGAAGAAAGAAATGGAGAAACGAAGAAAGAAACGGAGAAACGGAGAAAGAAACGTAGATACGAAGAAGGAATCGAAGAAAGAAACGCAGAAACGAAGAAAGAAACGGAGAAACGAAGAAAGAAACGGAGATACGAAGAAAGAAACGGAGAAACGAAGAAAGAAACGGAGATACGAAGAAAGAAACGGAGAAACGAACAAAGAAACGGAGAAACGAACAAAGAAACGGAGAAACGAACAAAGCAACGGAGAAACGAAGAAAGGAACGGAGAAATAAATGGAGAAACGAAGAAATAAACGGAGAAACGAACAAGGAAACGGAGAAACGAAGAAAGAAACGGAGAAACGAAGAAAGAAACGCAGAAACGAAGAAAGCAACGGAGAAACGAAAAAAGAAACGGAGAAACGAACAAAGAAACGGAGAAACGAACAAAGAAACGGAGAAACGAAGAAAGAAACGGAGAAACGAAGAAAGAAACGGAGAAACGAAGAAAGAAACGGAGAAACGAAGAAAGAAACGGAGAAACGAAGAAAGAAACGGAGAAACGAAGAAAGAAACGGAGCTACGAAGAAGGAAACGAAGAAAGAAACGCAGAAACGAAGAAAGAAACGGAGAAACGAAGAAAGAAACGGAGATACGAAGTTAGAAATGGAGAAACGAACAAAGAAACGGAGAAACGAAGAAAGAAACGGAGAAACGAACAAGGAAACGGAGAAACGAAGAAATAAATGGAGAAACGAAGAAATAAACGGAGAAACGAACAAGGAAACGGAGAAACGGAGAAACAAACGGAGAAACGAAGAAAGAAACGGAGAAACGAAGAAAGAAACGGAGAAACGAAGAAAGAAACAGAGAAACGAAGGAAGAAACGGAGAAACGAAGAAATAATCCGAGAAACGGAGAAAGAAACGGGGAAACGAAGAAAGAAACGAAGAAATAAATGGAGAAACGAAGAAATAAACGGAGACACGAACAAGGAAACGGAGAAACGGAGAAACAAACGGAGAAACGAAGAAAGAAACGGAGAAACGAAGAAAGAAACGAAGAAACGAAGAAATAAATGGAGAAACGAAGAAATAAACGGAGAAACGAAGAAAGAAACGGTGAAACGAAGAAAGAAACGGAGAAACGCAGAAAGAAACGGAGAAACGAAGAAAGAAACGAAGAAATAAATGGAGAAACGAAGAAACGATAAAAGAAACGGAGACACGTAGAAAGAAACGGAGAAACGAAGAAAGAAACGGAGAAACGAAGAAAGAAACGGAGAAACGAAGAAAGAAACGGAGAAACGAAGAAAGAAACGGAGAAAAGAAGAAAGAAACGGAGAAACGAAGAAAGAAACGGAGAAACGAAGAAAGAAACGGAGAAACGAAGAAATAAACGGAGAAACGAACAAGGAAACGGAGAAACGAAGAAAGAAACGGAGAAACGAAGAAAGAAACGCAGAAGCGAAGAAAGCAACGGAGAAACGAAAAAAGAAACGGAGAAACGAACAAAGAAACGGAGAAACGAAGAAAGAAACGGAGAAACGAAGAAAGAAACGGAGAAACGAAGAAAGAAACGGAGAAACGAAGAAAGAAACGGAGAAACGAAGAAAGAAACGGAGAAACGAAGAAAGAAACGGAGATACGAAGTTAGAAATGGAGAAACGAACAAAGAAACGGAGAAACGAAGAAAGAAACGGAGAAACGAACAAGGAAACGGAGAAACGAAGAAATAAATGGAGAAACGAAGAAATAAACGGAGAAACGAACAAGGAAACGGAGAAACGGAGAAACAAACGGAGAAACGAAGAAAGAAACGGAGAAACGAAGAAAGAAACGGAGAAACGAAGAAAGAAACAGAGAAACGAAGGAAGAAACGGAGAAACGAAGAAATAATCCGAGAAACGGAGAAAGAAACGGGGAAACGAAGAAAGAAACGGAGATACGAAGTTAGAAATGGAGAAACGAACAAAGAAACGGAGAAACGAAGAAAGAAACGGAGAAACGAACAAGGAAACGGAGAAACGAAGAAATAAATGGAGAAACGAAGAAATAAACGGAGAAACGAACAAGGAAACGGAGAAACGGAGAAACAAACGGAGAAACGAAGAAAGAAACGGAGAAACGAAGAAAGAAACGGAGAAACGAAGAAAGAAACAGAGAAACGAAGGAAGAAACGGAGAAACGAAGAAATAATCCGAGAAACGGAGAAAGAAACGGGGAAACGAAGAAAGAAACGAAGAAATAAATGGAGAAACGAAGAAATAAACGGAGACACGAACAAGGAAACGGAGAAACGGAGAAACAAACGGAGAAACGAAGAAAGAAACGGAGAAACGAAGAAAGAAACGAAGAAACGAAGAAAGAAACGGAGATACGAAGTTAGAAATGGAGAAACGAACAAAGAAACGGAGAAACGAAGAAAGAAACGGAGAAACGAAGAAAGAAACGGAGAAACGAACAAAGAAACGGAGAAATGAACAAAGAAACGGAGAAACGACGAAAGAAACGGAGAAACGAAGAAAGAAACGGAGAAACGAAGAAACGAAGAAAGAAACCGAGAAACGACGAAAGAAACGGAGAAACGAAGAAAGAAACGGAAAAATAAATGGAGAAACGAAGACATAAACGGAGAAACGAACAAGGAAACGGAGAAACGAAGAAAGAAACGGAGAACGGAGAAATAAATGGAGAAACGAAGAAATAAACGGAGAAACGAAGAAAGAAACGGTGAAACGAAGAAAGAAACGGAGAAACGCAGAAAGAAACGGAGAAACGAAGAAAGAAACGAAGAAATAAATGGAGAAACGAAGAAACGATAAAAGAAACGGAGACACGTAGAAAGAAACGGAGAAACGAAGAAAGAAACGGAGAAACGAAGAAAGAAACGGAGAAACGAAGAAAGAAACGGAGAAACGAAGAAAGAAACGGGGAAAAGAAGAAAGAAACGGAGAAACGAAGAAAGAAACGGAGAAACGAAGAAAGAAACGGAGAAACGAAGAAAGAAACGGAGAAACGAACAAAGAAACGGAGAAACGAACAAAGAAACGGAGAAACGAACAAAGAAACGGAGAAACGAACAAAGCAACGGAGAAACGAAGAAAGAAACGGAGAAATAAATGGAGAAACGAAGAAATAAACGGAGAAACGAAGAAAGAAACGCAGAAACGAAGAAAGCAACGGAGAAACGAAGAAAGAAACGGAGAAACGAACAAAGAAACGGAGAAACGAAGAAAGAAACGGAGAAACGAAGAAAGAAACGGAGAAACGAAGAAAGAAACGGAGAAACGAAGAAAGAAACGGAGAAACGAAGAAAGAAACGGAGAAACGAAGAAAGAAACGGAGAAACGAAGAAAGAAACGGAGAAACGAAGAACGAAACGGAGATACGAAGTTAGAAATGGAGAAACGAACAAAGAAACGGAGAAACGAAGAAAGAAACGGAGAAACGAACAAAGAAACGGAGAAATGAACAAAGAAACGGAGAAACGAAGAAAGAAACGGAGAAACGAAGAAAGAAACGGAGAAACGAAGAAAGAGACGGAGATACGAAGTTAGAAATTGAGAAACGGAGAAATAAGTGGAGAAACGAAGAAATAAACGGAGAAACGAAGAAAGAAATGGAGAAACGAACAAAGAAACGGACAAATGAACAAAGAAACGGAGAAACGAACAAAGAAACGGAGAAACGAACAAAGAAACGGAGAAACGAACAAAGAAGCGGAGGAACGAACAAAGAAACGGAGAAACGAACATAGAAACGGAGAAATGAAGAAAGAAACGGAGAAACGAACAAAGAAACGGACAAACGAAGAAGGAAACGGAGAAACGGAGAAATAAATGGAGAAACGAACAAAGAAACGCAGAAACGAACAAAGAAACGGAGAAACGAACAAAGAAACGGAGAAATGAACAAAGAAACGGAGAAACGAACAAAGAAACGGAGAAACGAAGAAAGAAACGGAGAAATAAATGGAGAAACGAAGAAATAAACGGAGAAACGAACAAGGAAACGGAGAAACGAAGAAAGAAACGGAGAAACGAAGAAAGAAACGGAGAAACGAAGAAAGAAACGGAGAAACGAAGAAAGAAACGGAGAAACGAAGAATGAAACGCAGAAACGAAGAAAGGAACGGAGAAACGAAGAAAGAAACGGAGAAACGAAGAAAGAAACGGAGAAACGAACAAAGAAACGGAGAAACGAAGAAAGAAACGGAGAAATATATGGAGAAACGAAGAAATAAACGGGGAAACGAACAAGGAAACGGAGAAACGAAGAAAGAAACGGAGAAACGAAGAAAGAAACGGAGAAACGACGAAAGAAACGGAGAAACGAAGAAAGAAACGGAGAAACGAAGAAACGAAGAAAGAAACGGAGAAACGACGAAAGAAACGGAGAGACGAAGAAAGAAACGGAAAAATAAATGGAGAAACGAAGAAATAAACGGAGAAGCGAAGAAAGAAACGGAGAAACGAAGAAAGAAACGGATAAACGAAGAAAGAAACCGAGAAACGAACAAAGAAACGGGGAAACGAAGAAGGAAACGGAGAAACGGAGAAATAAATGGAGAAACGAAGAAATACACGGAGAAACGAAGAAAGAAACGGAGAAACGAAGAAAGAAACGGAGAAACGAAGAAATAAACGGAGAAACGAAGAAAGAAACGGACAAACGAAGGAAGAAACGGAGAAACTAAGAAAGAAACGGAGAGACGAAGAAAGAAACGGAGAAACGAAGAGAGAAACGGAGATACGAAGAAAGAAACGGAGAAACGAAGAAAGAAACGGAGAAACGAAGAATGAAACGCTGAAACGAAGAAAGGAACGGAGAAACGAAGAAAGAAACGGAGAAACGAAGAAAGAAACGGAGAAACGAAGAAAGAAACGGAGAAACGAAGAAACGAAGAAAGAAACGGAGAAACGACGAACGAAACGGAGAAACGAAGAAAGAAACGGAAAAATAAATGGAGAAACGAAGAAATAAACGGAGAAACGAACAAGGAAACGGAGAAACGAAGAAAGAAACGGAGAAACGAAGAAAGAAACGGAGAAATATATGGAAAAACGAAGATATGAACGGAGAAACGAAGAAAGAAACGGAGAAACGAAGAAAGAAACGGATAAACGAAGAAAGAAACCGAGAAACGAACAAAGAAACGGAGAGACGAAGAAGGAAACGGAGAAACGGAGAAATAAATGGAGAAACGAAGAAATAAACGGAGAAACGAAGAAAGAAACGGAGAAACGAAGAAAGAAACGGAGAAACGAAGAAATAAACGGAGAAACGAAGACAGAAACGGAGAAACGAAGAAAGAAACGGAGATACGAAGTTAGAAATGGAGAAACGAACAAAGAAACGGAGAAACGAAGAAAGAAACGGAGAAGCGAACAAAGAAACGGAGAAATGAACAAAGAAACGGAGAAACGAAGAAAGAAACGGAGAAACGAAAAAAAAAGAAACGGAGATACGAAGTTAGAAATGGAGAAACGGAGAAATAAATGGAGAAACGAAGAAATAAACGGAGAAACGGACAAAGAAACGGAGAAACGAACAAAGAAACGGACAAACGAACAAAGAAACGGAGAAACGAACAAAAAAACGGAGAAACGAACAAAGAAACGGAGAAACGAACAAAGAAACGGAGAAACGAACAAAGAAACGGAGAAACGAACAAAGAAACGGAGAAACGAACAAAGTAACGGAGAAACGAACAAAGAAACGGAGAAACGAACAAAGAAACGGAGAAACGAACAAAGAAGCGGAGAAACGAACAAAGAAACGGAGAAACGAACATAGAAACGGAGAAATGAAGAAAGAAACGGAGAAACGAACAAAGAAACGGAGAAACGAAGAAGGAAACGGAGAAACGGAGAAATAAATGGAGAAACGAACAAAGAAACGCAGAAACGAAGAAAGAAACGGAGAAACGAACAAAGAAACGGAGAAACGAACAAAGAAACGGAGAAACGAACAAAGAAGCGGAGAAACGAACAAAGAAACGGAGAAACGAACATAGAAACGGAGAAATGAAGAAAGAAACGGAGAAACGAACAAAGAAACGGAGAAACGAAGAAGGAAACGGAGAAACGGAGAAATAAATGGAGAAACGAACAAAGAAACGCAGAAACGAAGAAAGAAACGGAGAAACGAACAAAGAAACGGAGAAATGAACAAAGAAACGGAGAAACGACGAAAGAAACGGAGAAACGAAGAAAGAAACGGAGAAACGAAGAAACGAAGAAAGAAACCGAGAAACGACGAAAGAAACGGAGAAACGAAGAAAGAAACGGAGAAACGAAGAAAGAAACGGAGAAACGAAGAAAGAAACGGAGAAACGAAGAAAGAAACGGAGAAAAGAAGAAAGAAACGGAGAAACGAAGAAAGAAACGGAGAAACGAAGAAAGAAACGGAGAAACGAAGAAAGAAACGGAGAAACGAACAAAGAAACGGAGAAACGAACAAAGAAACGGAGAAACGAACAAAGCAACGGAGAAACGAAGAAAGAAACGGAGAAATAAATGGAGAAACGAAGAAATAAACGGAGAAACGAAGAAAGAAACGCAGAAACGAAGAAAGCAACGGAGAAACGAACAAAGAAACGGAGAAACGAACAAAGAAACGGAGAAACGACGAAAGAAACGGAGAAACGAAGAAAGAAACGGAGAAACGAAGAAAGAAACGGAGAAACGAAGAAAGAAACGAAGAAACGAAGAAAGAAACGGAGAAACGAAGAAAGAAACGGAGAAACGAAGAAAGAAACGGAGATACGAACAAAGAAACGGAGAAACGAACAAAGAAACGGAGAAACGAACAAAGAAACGGAGAAACGAAGAAAGAAACGGAGAAACGAAGAACGAAACGGAGATACGAAGTTAGAAATGGAGAAACGAACAAAGAAACGGAGAAACGAAGAAAGAAACGGAGAAACGAACAAAGAAACGGAGAAATGAACAAAGAAACGGAGAAACGAAGAAAGAAACGGAGAAACGAAGAAAGAAACGGAGAAACGAAGAAAGAAACGGAGATACGAAGTTAGAAATTGAGAAACGGAGAAATAAATGGAGAAACGAAGAAATAAACGGAGAAACGAAGAAAGAAACGGAGAAACGAACAAAGAAACGGACAAACGAAGAAGGAAACGGAGAAACGGAGAAATAAATGGAGAAACGAACAAAGAAACGCAGAAACGAAGAAAGAAACGGAGAAACGAACAAAGAAATGGAGAAACGAACAAAGAAACGGAGACACGAAGAAAGAAACGGAGAAACGAAGAGAGAAACGGAGATACGAAGAAATAAACGGAGAAACGAACAAGGAAACGGAGAAACGAAGAAAGAAACGGAGAAACGAAGAAAGAAACGGAGAAACGAAGAAAGAAACGGAGAAACGAAGAAAGAAACGGAGAAACGAAGAAAGAAACGGAGAAACGAAGAATGAAACGCAGAAACGAAGAAAGGAACGGAGAAACGAAGAAAGAAACGGAGAAACGAAGAAAGAAACGGAGAAACGAACAAAGAAACGGAGAAACGAAGAAAGAAACGGAGAAATAAATGGAGAAACGAAGAAATAAACGGGGAAACGAACAAGGAAACGGAGAAACGAAGAAAGAAACGGAGAAACGAAGAAAGAAACGGAGAAACGACGAAAGAAACGGAGAAACGAAGAAAGAAACGGAGAAACGAAGAAACGAAGAAAGAAACGGAGAAACGACGAAAGAAACGGAGAGACTAAGAAAGAAACGGAAAAATAAATGGAGAAACGAAGAAATAAACGGAGAAGCGAACAAGGAAACGGAGAAACGAAGAAAGAAACGGAGAAATATATGGAAAAACGAAGATATGAACGGAGAAACGAAGAAAGAAACGGAGAAACGAAGAAAGAAACGGATAAACGAAGAAAGAAACCGAGAAACGAACAAAGAAACGGGGAAACGAAGAAGGAAACGGAGAAACGGAGAAATAAATGGAGAAACGAAGAAATAAACGGAGAAACGAAGAAAGAAACGGAGAAACGAAGAAAGAAACGGAGAAACGAAGAAATAAACGGAGAAACGAAGAAAGAAACGGACAAACGAAGGAAGAAACGGAGAAACTAAGAAAGAAACGGAGACACGAAGAAAGAAACGGAGAAACGAAGAGAGAAACGGAGATACGAAGAAAGAAACGGAGAAACGAACAAAGAAACGGAGAAACGAACAGAGAAACGGAGAAACGAACAAAGAAACGGAGAAACGAACATAGAAACGGAGAAACGAAGACAGAAACGGAGAAACGAAGAAAGAAACGGAGATGCGAAGTTAGAAATGGTGAAACGGAGAAATAAATGGAGAAACGAATAAATAAACGGAGAAACGGACAAACGAACAAAGAAACGGAGAAACGAACAAAGAAACGGAGAAACGAACAAAGAAACGGAGAAACGAACAAAGAAACGGAGAAACGAACAAAGAAACGGAGAAACGAACAAAGAAGCGGAGAAACGAACAAAGAAACGGAGAAACGAACATAGAAACGGAGAAATGAAGAAAGAAACGGAGAAACGAACAAAGAAACGGACAAACGAAGAAGGAAACGGAGAAACGGAGAAATAAATGGAGAAACGAACAAAGAAACGCAGAAACGAAGAAAGAAACGGAGAAACGAAGAAAGAAACGGAGAAACAAACAAAGAAACGGAGAAACGAACAAAGAAACGGAGAAACGAAGAAAGAAACGGAGAAATAAATGGAGAAACGAAGAAATAAACGGAGAAACGAACAAGGAAACGGAGAATCGAAGAAAGAAATGGAGAAACGAAGAAAGAAACGGAGAAACGAAGATAGAAACGGAGATACGAACAAATAGACGGAGAAACGAAGAAAGAAACGGAGAAACGAAGAAAGAAACGGAGACACGAAGGAAGAAACGGAGAAACGAAGAAAGAAACGGAGAAGAGAACAAAGAAACGGAGAAACGAACAAAGAAACGGAGAAACGAAGAAAGAAACGGAGGAGCGAAGAAAGAACCGGAGAAACGAACAAAGAAACGGAGAAACGAACAAAGAAACGGAGAAACGAACAAAGAAACGGAGAAACGAACAAAGAAACGGAGAAACGAACAAAGAAACGGAGAAACGAACAAAGAAACGGAGAAACGAACAAAGAAACGGAGAAACGAACAAAGTAACGGAGAAACGAACAAAGAAACGGAGAAACGAACAAAGAAACGGAGAAACGAACAAAGAAACGGAGAAACGAACATAGAAACGGAGAAATGAAGAAGGAAACGGAGAAACGGAGAAATAAATGGAGAAACGAACAAAGAAACGCAGAAACGAAGAAAGAAACGGAGAAACGAAGAAAGAAACGGAGAAACGAACAAAGAAACGGAGAAACGAAGAAAGAAACGGAGAAACGAACAAACCAACGGAGAAACGAAGAAAGAAACGGAGAAACGACGAAAGAAACGGAGAAACGAAGAAAGAAACGGAGAAACGAAGAAACGAAGAAAGAAACGGAGAAACGACGAAAGAAACGGAGAAACGAAGAAAGAAACGGAAAAATAAATGGAGAGACGAAGAAATAAACGGAGAAGCGAACAAGGAAACGGAGAAACGAAGAAAGAAACGGAGAAATATATGGAAAAACGAAGATATGAACGGAGAAACGAAGAAAGAAACGGAGAAACGAAGAAAGAAACGGATAAACGAAGAAAGAAACCGAGAAACGAACAAAGAAACGGAGAAACGAAGAAAGAAACCGAGAAACGAACAAAGAAACGGAGAAACGAAGAAATAAACGGAGAAACGAAGAAAGAAACGGAGAAACGACGAAAGAAACGGAGAAACGAAGAAATAAACGGAGAAGCGAAGAAAGAAACGGACAAACGAAGGAAGAAACGGAGAAACTAAGAAAGAAACGGAGACACGAAGAAAGAAGCGGAGAAACGAAGAGAGAAACGGAGATACGAAGAAAGAAACGGAGAAACGAACAAAGAAACGGAGAAACGAACAGAGAAACGGAGAAACGAACAAAGAAACGGAGAAACGAACATAGAAACGGAGAAACGAAGACAGAAACGGAGAAACGAAGAAAGAAACGGAGATGCGAAGTTAGAAATGGAGAAACGGAGAAATAAATGGAGAAACGAACAAAGAAACGCAGAAACGAAGAAAGAAACGGAGAAACGAAGAAAGAAACGGAGAAACAAACAAAGAAACGGAGAAACGAACAAAGAAACGGAGAAACGAAGAAAGAAACGGAGAAATAAATGGAGAAACGAAGAAATAAACGGAGAAACGAACAAGGAAACGGAGAAACGAAGAAAGAAACGGAGAAACGAAGAAAGAAACGGAGAAACGAAGAAAGAAACGGAGAAACGAAGAAAGAAACGGAGAAACGAAGAAAGAAACGGAGAAACGAAGAATGAAACGCTGAAACGAAGAAAGGAACGGAGAAACGAAGAAACAAACGGAGAAACGAAGAAAGAAACGGAGAAACGAAGAAAGAAACGGAGAAACGAAGAAAGAAACGGAGAAATAAATGGAGAAACGATGAAATAAACGGAGAAACGAACAAGGAAACGGAGAAACGAAGAAAGAAACGGAGAAACGAAGAAAGAAACGGAGAAACGACGAACGAAACGGAGAAACGAAGAAAGAAACGGAGAAACGAAGAAACGAAGAAAGAAACGGAGAAACGACGAAAGAAACGGAGAAACGAAGAAAGAAACGGAAAAATAAATGGAGAAACGAAGAAATAAACGGAGAAACGAACAAGGAAACGGAGAAACGAAGAAAGAAACGGAGAAACGAAGACAGAAACGGAGAAATATATGGAAAACGAAGATATGAACGGAGAAACGTAGAAAGAAACGGAGAAACGAAGAAAGAAACGGATAAACGAAGAAAGAAACCGAGAAACGAACAAAGAAACGGAGAAACGAAGAAGGAAGCGGAGAAACGAACAAAGAAACGGAGAAATGAACAAAGAAACGGAGAAACGAAGAAAGAAACGGAGAAACGAAAAAAAAAGAAACGGAGATACGAAGTTAGAAATGGAGAAACGGAGAAATAAATGGAGAAACGAAGAAATAAACGGAGAAACGAAGAAAGAAACGGAGATACGAAGTTAGAAATGGAGAAACGGAGAAATGAATGGAGAAACGAAGAAATAAACGGAGAAACGAAGAAAGAAACGGAGAAACGAAGAAAGAAACGGAGAAACGAGGAAAGAAACGGAGAAACGAACAAAGAAACGGAGAAACGAACAAAGAAACGGAGAAACGAACAAAGAAACGGAGAAACGAACAAAGCCACGGAAAAACGAAGAAAGAAACGGAGAAATAAATGGAGAAACGAAGAAATAAACGGAGAAACGAACAAGGAAACGGAGAAACGAAGAAAGAAACGGAGAAACGAAGAAAGAAACGGAGAAACGACGAACGAAACGGAGAAACGAAGAAAGAAACGGAGAAACGAAGAAACGTAGAAAGAAACGGAGAAACGACGAAAGAAACGGAGAAACGAAGAAAGAAACGGAAAAATAAATGGAGAAACGAAGAAATAAGCGGAGAAACGAACAAGGAAACGGAGAAACGAAGAAAGAAACGGAGAAACGAAGAAAGAAACGGAGAAATATATGGAAAACGAAGATATGAACGGAGAAACGTAGAAAGAAACGGAGAAACGAAGAAAGAAACGGATAAACGAAGAAAGAAACCGAGAAACGAACAAAGAAACGGAGAAACGAAGAAGGAAACGGAGAAACGAACAAAGAAACGGAGAAATGAACAAAGAAACGGAGAAACGAAGAAAGAAACGGAGAAACGAAAAAAAAAGAAACGGAGATACGAAGTTAGAAATGGAGAAACGGAGAAATAAATGGAGAAACGAAGAAATAAACGGAGAAACGAAGAAAGAAACGGAGATACGAAGTTAGAAATGGAGAAACGGAGAAATGAATGGAGAAACGAAGAAATAAACGGAGAAACGAAGAAAGAAACGGAGAAACGAAGAAAGAAACGGAGAAACGAGGAAAGAAACGGAGAAACGAACAAAGAAACGGAGAAACGAACAAAGAAACGGAGAAACGAACAAAGAAACGGAGAAACGAACAAAGCCACGGAAAAACGAAGAAAGAAACGGAGAAATAAATGGAGAAACGAAGAAATAAACGGAGAAAAGAACAAGGAAACGGAGAAACGAAGAAAGAGACGGAGAAACGAAGAAAGAAACGGAGAAACGAACAAAGAAACCGAGAAACGAAGAAAGAAACGGAGAAACGAAGAATGAAACGCAGAAACGAAGAAAGAAACGGAGAAATAAATGGAGAAACGAAGAAATAAACGGAGAAACGAACAAAGAAACGGACAAACGAAGAAAGAAACGGAGAAACGAAGAAAGAAACGGAGAAACGAAGAAAGAAACGGAGAAACGAAGAAAGAAACGGAGATACGAAGAAGGAAACGGAGAAACGAACAAAGAAACGGAGAAACAGAGAAACGAACAAGGAAACGGAGAAACGAAGAAAGAAACGGAGAAACGAAGAAAGAAATGAAGAAACGAAGAAAGAAACGGAGAAACGAAGAAAGAAACGGAGATACGAAGTTAGAAATGGAGAAACGGAGAAATAAATGGAGAAACGAAGAAGGAAACGGAGAAACGGAGAAATAAATGGAGAAACGAAGAAATAAACGGAGAAACGAAGAAAGAAACGGAGAAACGAAGAAAGAAACGGAGATACGAACAAAGAAACGGAGAAACGAACAAAGAAACGGAGAAACGAACAAAGAAACGGAGAAACGAAGAAAGAAACGGAGAAACGAAGAAAGAAACGGACAAACGAACAAAGAAACGGAGAAACGAACAAAGAAACGGAGAAACGAACAAAGAGACGGAGAAACGGTCAAAGAAACGGAGAAACGAACAATGAAACGAAGAAACGAAGAAAGAAACGGAGAAACGAACAAAGAAACGGAGAAACGAACAAAGAAACGGAGAAACGAACAAAGAAGAGGAGAAACGAACAAAGAAACGGAGAAACGAAAAAAGAAACGGAGAAACGAAGAAAGAAACGGAGAAACGAAGAAAGAAACGGAGAAACGAAGAAAGAAACGGAGAAACGAAGAAAGAAACGGAGAAACGAACAAAGAAACGGAGAAACGAACAAAGAAACGGAGAAACGAACAAAGAAACGGAGAAACGAAGAAAGAAACGGAGAAATAAATGGAGAAACGAAGAAATAAACGGAGAAACGAACAAGGAAACGGAGAAACGAAGAAAGAAACGGAGAAACGAAGAAAGAAACGGAGAAACGAAGAAAGAAACGGAGAAACGAAGAAAGAAACGGAGAAACGAAGAAAGAAACGGAGAAACGAAGAATGAAACGCAGAAACGAAGAAAGGAACGGAGAAACGAAGAAAGAAACGCAGAAACGAAGAAAGAAACGGAGAAACGAAGAAAGAAACGGAGAAACGAAGAATGAAACGCAGAAACGAAGAAAGGAACGGAGAAACGAAGAAAGAAACGCAGAAACGAAGAAAGAAACGGAGAAACGAAGAAAGAAACGGAGAAACGAAGAAAGAAACGGAGAAACGAAGAAAGAAACGCAGAAACGAAGAAAGAAACGGAGAAACGAAGAAAGAAACGGAGATACGAAGAAAGAAACGGAGAAACGAGGAAAGAAACGGAGAAATGAACAAAGAAACGGAGAAACGAAGAAAGAAACGGAGAAACGAAGAAAGAAACAGAGAAACGAAGAAAGAAACGGAGAAGCGAAGAAATAAACCGAGAAACGGAGAAAGAAACGGGGAAACGAAGAAAGAAACGAAGAAATAAATGGAGAAACGGAGAAATAAACGGAGACACGAACAAGGAAACGGAGAAACGGAGAAACAAACGGAGAAACGAAGAAAGAAACGGAGAAACGAAGAAAGAAACGAAGAAACGAAGAAAGAAACGGAGATACGAAGTTAGAAATGGAGAAACGAACAAAGAAACGGACAAACGAAGAAAGAAACGAAGAAACGAAGAAAGAAACGGAGAAACGAAGAAAGAAACGGAGAAACGAAGAAAGAAACGGAGATACGAAGAAGGAAACGGAGAAACGAACAAAGAAACGGAGAAACAGAGAAACGAACAAGGAAACGGAGAAACGAAGAAAGAAACGGAGAAACGAAGAAAGAAATGAAGAAACGAAGAAAGAAACGGAGAAACGAAGAAAGAAACGGAGATACGAAGTTAGAAATGGAGAAACGTAGAAATAAATGGAGAAACGAAGAAGGAAACGGAGAAACGGAGAAATAAATGGAGAAACGAAGAAATAAACGGAGAAACGAAGAAAGAAACGGAGAAACGAAGAAAGAAACGGAGAAACGAAGAAAGAAACGGAGATACGAAGAAGGAAACGGAGAAACGAACAAAGAAACGGAGAAACAGAGAAACGAACAAGGAAACGGAGAAACGAAGAAAGAAACGGAGAAACGAAGAAAGAAATGAAGAAACGAAGAAAGAAACGGAGAAACGAAGAAAGAAACGGAGATACGAAGTTAGAAATGGAGAAACGTAGAAATAAATGGAGAAACGAAGAAGGAAACGGAGAAACGGAGAAATAAATGGAGAAACGAAGAAATAAACGGAGAAACGAAGAAAGAAACGGAGAAGCGAAGAAAGAAACGGAGATACGAACAAAGAAACGGAGAAACGAACAAAGAAACGGAGAAACGAACAAAGAAACGGAGAAACGAAGAAAGAAACGGAGAAACGAAGAAAGAAACGGACAAACGAACAAAGAAACGGAGAAACGAACAAAGAAACGGAGAAACGAACAAAGAGACGGAGAAACGGTCAAAGAAACGGAGAAACGAACAATGAAACGAAGAAACGAAGAAAGAAACGGAGAAACGAACAAAGAAACGGAGAAACGAAGAAAGAAACGGAGAAACGAACAAAGAAGAGGAGAAACGAACAAAGAAACGGAGAAAGGAAGAAAGAAACGGAGAAACGAAGAAAGAAACGGAGAAACGAAGAAAGAAACGGAGAAACGAAGAAAGAAACGGAGAAACGAACAAAGAAACGGAGAAACGAAGAAAGAAACGGAGAAACGAACAAAGAAACGGAGAAACGAAGAAAGAAACGGAGAAATAAATGGAGAAACGAAGAAATAAACGGAGAAACGAACAAGGAAACGGAGAAACGAAGAAAGAAACGGAGAAACGAAGAAAGAAACGGAGAAACGAAGAAAGAAACGGAGAAACGAAGAAAGAAACGGAGAAACGAAGAAAGAAACGGAGAAACGAAGAATGAAACGCAGAAACGAAGAAAGGAACGGAGAAACGAAGAAAGAAACGCAGAAACGAAGAAAGAAACGGAGAAACGAAGAAAGAAACGGAGATACGAAGAAAGAAACGGAGAAACGAAGAAAGAAACGGAGAAACGAACAAAGAAACGGAGAAACGAAGAAAGAAACGGAGAAACGAAGAAAGAAACAGAGAAACGAAGAAAGAAACGGAGAAACGAAGAAATAAACCGAGAAACGGAGAAAGAAACGGGGAAACGAAGAAAGAAACGAAGAAATAAATGGAGAAACGAAGAAATAAACGGAGACACGAACAAGGAAACGGAGAAACGGAGAAACAAACGGAGAAACGAAGAAAGAAACGGAGAAACGAAGAAAGAAACGAAGAAACGAAGAAAGAAACGGAGATACGAATTTAGAAATGGAGAAACGAGCAAAGAAACGGAGAAACGAAGAAAGAAACGGAGAAACGAACAAAGAAACGGAGAAATGAACAAAGAAACGGAGAAACGACGAAAGAAACGGAGAAACGAAGAAAGAAACGGAGAAACGAAGAAACGAAGAAAGAAACCCAGAAACGACGAAAGAAACGGAGAAACGAAGAAAGAAACGGAAAAATAAATGGAGAAACGAAGAAATAAACGGAGAAACGAACAAGGAAACGGAGAAACGAAGAAAGAAACGGAGAAACGGAGAAATAAATGGAGAAACGAAGAAATAAACGGAGAAACGAAGAAAGAAACGGTGAAACGAAGAAAGAGACGGAGAAACGCAGAAAGAATCGGAGAAACGAAGAAAGAAACGAAGAAATAAATGGAGAAACGAAGAAACGATAAAAGAAACGGAGACACGTAGAAAGAAACGGAGAAACGAAGAAAGAAACGGAGAAACGAAGAAAGAAACGGAGAAACGAAGAAAGAAACGGAGAAACGAAGAAAGAAACGGAGAAACGAAGAAAGAAACGGAGAAACGAAGAAAGAAACGGAGAAACGAAGAAAGAAACGGAGAAACGAAGAAAGAAACGGAGAAACGAACAAACAAACGGAGAAACGAACAAAGAAACGGAGAAACGAACAAAGCAACGGAGAAACGAAGAAAGAAACGGAGAAATAAATGGAGAAACGAAGAAATAAACGGAGAAACGAAGAAAGAAACGCAGAAACGAAGAAAGCAACGGAGAAACGAACAAAGAAACGTAGAAACGAACAAAGAAACGGAGAAACGAAGAAAGAAACGGAGAAACGAAGAAAGAAACGGAGAAACGAAGAAAGAAACGGAGAAACGAAGAAAGAAACGGAGAAACGAAGAAAGAAACGGAGATACGAACAAAGAAACGGAGAAACGAAGAAAGAAACGGAGAAATAAATGGAGAAACGAAGAAATAAACGGAGAAACGAACAAGGAAACGGAGAAACGAAGAAAGAAACGGAGAAACGAACAAAGAAACGGAGACGCGAACAAAGAAACGGAGAAACGAACAAAGAAACGGAGAAACGAACAAAGAAACGGAGAAACGAACAAAGAAACGGAGAAACGAACAAAGAAGCGGAGAAACGAACAAAGAAACGGAGAAACGAACATAGAAACGGAGAAATGAAGAAAGAAACGGAGAAACGAAGAAAGAAACGGATATACGAAGTTAGAAATGGAGAAACGAACAAAGAAACGGAGAAACGAAGAAAGAAACGGAGAAACGAACAAAGAAACGGAGAAACGATCAAGGAAACGGAGAAACGAAGAAAGAAACGGAGAAACGAAGAAAGAAACGGAAAAATAAATGGGGAAACGAAGAAATAAACGGAGAAACGAACAAGGAAACGGAGAAACGAAGAAAGAAACGGAGAAACGAAGAAAGAAACGGAGAAACGAAGAAAGAAACGGAAAAATAAATGGGGAAACGAAGAAATAAACGGAGAAACGAACAAGGAAACGGAGAAACGAAGAAAGAAACGGAGAAACGAAGAAAGAAACGGAGAAACGAAGAAAGAAACGGAGAAACGAAGAAAGAAACGGAGAAACGAAGAAAGAAACGGAGAAACGAAGAATGAAACGCAGAAACGAAGAAAGGAACGGGGAAACGAAGAAAGAAACGGAGAAACGAAGAAAGAAACGGAGAAACGAACAAAGAAACGGAGAAACGAAGAAAGAAACGGAGAAATAAATGGAGAAACGAAGAAATAAACGGGGAAACGAACAAGGAAACGGAGAAACGAAGTAAGAAACGGAGAAACGAAGAAAGAAACGGAGAAACGACGAAAGAAACGGAGAAACGAAGAAAGAAACGGAGAAACGAAGAAACGAAGAAAGAAACGGAGAAGCGACGAAAGAAACGGAGAAACGAAGAAAGAAACGGAAAAATAAGTGGAGAAACGAAGAAATAAACGGAGAAGCGAACAAGGAAACGGAGAAACGAAGAAAGAAACGGAGAAATATATGGAAAAACGAAGATATGAACGGAGAAACGAAGAAAGAAACGGAGAAACGAAGAAAGAAACGGATAAACGAAGAAAGAAACCGAGAAACGAACAAAGAAACGGAGAAACGAAGAAAGAAACGGATAAACGAAGAAAGAAACCGAGAAACGAACAAAGAAACGGAGAAACGAAGAAGGAAACGGAGAAACGGAGAAATAAATGGAGAAACGAAGAAATAAACGGAGAAACGAAGAAAGAAACGGAGAAACGAAGAAAGAAACGGAGAAACGAAGAAAGAAACGGAGAAACGAAGAAATAAACGGAGAAACGAAGAAAGAAACGGACAATCGAAGGAAGAAACGGAGAAACTAAGAAAGAAACGGAGACACGAAGAAAGAAACGGAGAAACGAAGAGAGAAACGGAGATACGAAGAAAGAAACGGAGAAACGAACAAAGAAACGGAGAAACGAACAGAGAAACGGAGAAACGAAGACAGAAACGGAGAAACGAAGAAAGAAACGGAGATGCGAAGTTAGAAATGGTGAAACGGAGAAATAAATGGCGAAACGAATAAATAAACGGAGAAACGGACAAAGGAACAAAGAAACGGAGAAACGAACAAAGAAACGGAGAAACGAACAAAGAAACGGAGAAACGAACAAAGAAACGGAGAAACGAACAAAGAAACGGAGAAACGAACAAAGAAACGGAGAAACGAACAAAGAAGCGAAGAAACAAACAAAGAAACGGAGAAACGAACAAAGAAACGGAGAAACGAACAAAGAAACGGAGAAACGAACAAAGAAACGGAGAAACGAACATAGAAACGGAGAAATGAAGAAAGAAACGGAGAAACGAACAAAGAAACGGAGAAACAAACAAAGAAACGGAGAAACGAACAAAGAAACGGAGAAACGAAGAAAGAAACGGAGAAATAAATGGAGAAACGAAGAAATAAACGGAGAAACGAACAAGGAAACGGAGAAACGAAGAAAGAAACGGAGAAACGAAGAAAGAAACGGAGAAACGAAGAAAGAAACGGAGAAACGAAGAAAGAAACGGAGAAACGAAGAAAGAAACGGAGAAACGAAGAATGAAACGCTGAAACGAAGAAAGGAACGGAGAAACGAAGAAAGAAACGGAGAAACGAAGAAAGAAACGGAGAAACGAAGAAAGAAACGGAGAAACGAAGAAAGAAACGGAGAAATAAATGGAGAAACGAAGAAATAAACGGAGAAACGAACAAGGAAACGGAGAAACGAAGAAAGGAACGGAGAAACGAAGAAAGAAACGGAGAAACGACGAACGAAACGGAGAAACGAAGAAAGAAACGGAGAAACGAAGATACGAAGAAAGAAACGGAGAAACGACGAAAGAAACGGAGAAACGAAGAAAGAAACGGAAAAATAAATGGAGAAACGAAGAAATAAACGGAGAAACGAACAAGGAAACGGAGAAACGAAGAAAGAAACGGAGAAACGAAGAAAGAGACGGAGAAATATATGGAAAAACGAAGATATGAACGGAGAAACGAAGAAAGAAATGGAGAAACGAAGAAAGAAACGGATAAACGAAGAAAGAAACCGAGAAACGAACAAAGAAACGGAGAAACGAAGAAGGAAACTGAGAAACGGAGAAATAAATGGAGAAACGAAGAAATAAACGGAGAAACGAAGAAAGAAACGGAGAAACGAAGAAAGAGACGGAGAAATATATGGAAAAACGAAGATATGAACGGAGAAACGGAGAAATAAATGGAGAAACGAAAAAATAAACGGAGAAACGAACAAAGAAACGGAGAAACGAACAAAGAAACGGACAAACGAACAAAGAAACGGAGAAACGAACAAAGAAACGGAGAAACGAACAAAGAAACGGAGAAACGAACAAAGAAACGGAGAAACGAACAAAGAAACGGAGAAACGAACAAAGAAACGGAGAAACGAACAAAGTAACGGAGAAACGAACAAAGAAACGGAGAAACGAACAAAGAAACGGAGAAACGAACAAAGAAGCGGAGAAACGAAGAAAGAAACGGAGAAACGAAGAAAGAAACGGAGATACGAAGTCAGAAATTGAGAAACGGAGAAATAAATGGAGAAACGAAGAAATAAACGGAGAAACGAAGAAAGGAACGGAAAAATAAATGGGGAAACGAAGAAATAAACGGAGAAACGAACAAGGAAACGGAGAAACGAAGAAAGAAACGGAGAAATATATGGAAAAACGAAGATATGAACGGAGAAACGAAGAAAGAAACGGAGAAACGAAGAAAGAAACGAAGAAATAAATGGAGAAACGAAGAAATAAACGGAGACACGAACAAGGAAACGGAAAAACGGAGAAACAAACGGAGAAACGAAGAAAGAAACGGAGAAACGAAGAAAGAAACGGAGAAACGAAGAAAGAAACAGAGAAACGAAGAAAGAAACGGAGAAACGAAGAAATAAACCGAGAAACGGAGAAAGAAACGGAGAAACGAAGAAAGAAACGGAGAAACGAAGAAAGAAACGGATACACGAAGAAGGAAACGAAGAAAGAAACGCAGACACGAAGAAAGAAACGGAGAAACGAAGAAAGAAACGGATACACGAAGAAGGAAACGAAGAAAGAAACGCAGACACGAAGAAAGAAACGGAGAAACGAAGAAAGAAACGGAGAAACGAAGAAAGAAACGGAGAAACGAACAAAGAAACGGAGAAACGAACAAAGAAACGGAGAAACGAACAAAGCAACGGAGAAACGAAGAAAGGAACGGAGAAATAAATGGAGAAACGAAGAAATAAACGGAGAAACGAATAAGGAAACGGAGAAACGAAGAAAGAAACGGAGAAACGAAGAAAGAAACGCAGAAACGAAGAAAGCAACGGAGAAACGAAAAAAGAAACGGAGAAACGAACAAAGAAACGGAGAAACGAAGAAAGAAACGGAGAAACGAAGAAAGAAACGGAGAAACGAAGAAAGAAACGGGGAAACGAAGAAAGAAACGGAGATACGAAGAAGGAAATGAAGAAAGAAACGCAGAAACGAAGAAAGAAACGGAGAAACGAAGAAAGAAACGGAGATACGAAGAAAGAAACGGAGAAACGAACAAAGAAACGGAGAAACGAACAAAGAAACGGAGAAACGAAGAAAGAAACGGAGAAACGAAGAAAGAAACGGAGATACGAAGTTAGAAATGGAGAAACGAACAAAGAAACGGAGAAACGAAGAAAGAAACGGAGAAACGAACAAAGAAACGGAGAAATGAACAAAGAAACGGAGAAACGAACAAAGCAACGGAGAAACGAAGAAAGAAACGGAGAAATAAATGGAGAAACGAAGAAATAAACGGAGAAACGGACAAGGAAACGGAGAAACGAAGAAAGAAACGGAGAAACGAACAAAGCAACGGAGAAACGAACAAAGAAACGGAGAAACGAAGAAAGAAACGGAGAAACGAAGAAAGAAACGGAGATACGAAGTTAGAAATTGAGAAACGGAGAAATAAATGGAGAAACGAAGAAATAAACGGAGAAACGAAGAAAGAAACGGAGAAACGAACAAAGAAACGCAGAAACGAAGAAAGAAACGGAGAAACGAAGAAAGAAACGGAGAAACGAACAAAGAAACGGACAAACGAACAAAGAAACGGAGAAACGAACAAAGAAACGGAGAAACGAAGAAAGAAACGGAGAAACGAAGAAAGAAACGGAGATACGAAGTTAGAAATTGAGAAACGGAGAAATAAATGGAGAAACGAAGAAATAAACGGAGAAACGAAGAAAGAAACGGAGAAACGAACAAAGAAACGCAGAAACGAAGAAAGAAACGGAGAAACGAAGAAAGAAACGGAGAAACGAACAAAGAAACGGACAAACGAACAAAGAAACGGAGAAACGAACAAAGAAACGGAGAAACGAAGAAAGAAACGGAGAAACGAAGAAAGAAACGGAGATACGAAGTTAGAAATTGAGAAACGGAGAAATAAATGGAGAAACGAAGAAATAAACGGAGAAACGAAGAAAGGAACGGAGAAACGAACAAAGGAACGGAGAAACGAACAAAGAAACGGAGAAACGAACAAAGAAACGGAGAAACGAACAAAGAAACGGAGAAACGAACAAAGAAACGGAGAAACGAACAAAGAAACGGAGAAACGAACAAAGAAACGGAGAAACGAACAAAGAAGCGGAGAAACGAACAAAGAAACGGAGAAACGAACATAGAAACGGAGAAATGAAGAAAGAAACGGAGAAACGAACAAAGAAACGAACAAACGAAGAAGGAAACGGAGAAACGGAGAAATAAATGGAGAAACGAACAAAGAAACGCAGAAACGAAGAAAGAAACGGAGAAACGAAGAAAGAAACGGAGAAGCGAACCAAGAAACGGAGAAACGAACAAAGAAACGGAGAAACGAACAAAGAAACGGAGGAACGAAGAAAGAAACGGAGAAATAAATGGAGAAACGAAGAAATAAACGGAGAAACGAACAAGGAAACGGAGAAACGAAGAAAGAAACGGAGAAACGAAGAAAGAAACGGAGAAACGAAGAAAGAAACGGAGAAACGAAGAAAGAAACGGAGAAACGAAGAATGAAACGCAGTAACGAAGAAAGGAACGGAGAAACGAAGAAAGAAACGGAGAAACGAAGAAAGAAACGGAGAAACGAAGAAAGAAACGGAGAAACAAATGGAGAAACGAAGAAATAAACGGAGAAACGAACAAGGAAACGGAGAAACGAAGAAAGAAACGGAGAAACGAAGAAAGAAACGGAGAAACGACGAAAGAAACGGAGAAACGACGAAAGAAACGGAGAAACGAAGAAAGAAACGGAAAAATAAATGGAGAAACGAAGAAATAAACGGAGAAACGAACAAGGAAACGGAGAAACGAAGAAAGAAACGGAGAAACGAAGAAAGAAACGGAGAAATATATGGAAAAACGAAGATATGAACGGAGAAACGAAGAAAGAAACGGAGAAACGAAGAAAGAAACGAAGAAATAAATGGAGAAACGAAGAAATAAACGGAGACACGAACAAGGAAACGGAGAAACGGAGAAACGAAGAAAGAAACGGAGAAACCAAGAAAGAAACGGAGAAACGAAGAAAGAAACAGAGAAACGATGAAAGAAACGGAGAAACGAAGAAATAAACCGAGAAACGGAGAAAGAAACGGAGAAACGAAGAAAGAAACGAAGAAATAAATGGAGAAACGAAGAAATAAACGGAGACACGAACAAGGAAACGGAGGAACGGAGAAACAAACGGAGAAACGAAGAAAGAAACGGAGAAACGAAGAAAGAAACGAAGAAACGAAGAAAGAGACGGAGAAACGGAGAAATAAATGGAGAAACGAAGAGATAAACGGAGAAACGAAGAAAGAAACGGAGAAATGAAGAAAGAAACAGAGAAACGAACAAAGAAACGAACAAACGAAGAAGGAAACGGAGAAACGGAGAAATAAATGGAGAAACGAACAAAGAAACGCAGAAACGAAGAAAGAAACGGAGAAACGAAGAAAGAAACGGAGAAACGAACAAAGAAACGGAGAAACGAACAAAGAAACGGAGAAACGAAGAAAGAAACGGAGAAATAAATGGAGAAACGAAGAAATAAACGGAGAAACGAACAAGGAAACGGAGAAACGAAGAAAGAAACGGAGAAACGAAGAAAGAAACGGAGAAACGACGAAAGAAACGGAGAAACGAAGAAAGAAACGGAGAAACGAAGAAACGAAGAAAGAAACGGAGAAACGACGAAAGAAACGGAGAAACGAAGAAAGAAACGGAAAAATAAATGGAGAAACGAAGAAATAAACGGAGAAACGAACAAGGAAACGGAGAAACGAACAAAGAAACGGAGAAATAGATGGAGAAACGAAGAAATAAACGGAGAAACGAACAAGGAAACGGAGAAACGAAGAAAGAAACGGAGAAACGAACAAAGAAACGGAGAAACGAAGAAAGAAACGGAGAAACGAACATAGAAACAGAGAAACGAAGAAAGAAACGGAGAAACGACGAAAGAAACGGAGAAACGAAGAAAGAAACAGAGAAACGAAGAAACGAAGAAAGAAACGGAGAAACGACGAAAGAAACGGAGAAACGAAGAAAGAAACGGAAAAATAAATGGAGAAACGAAGAAATAAACGGAGAAACGAAGAAAGAAACGGAGAAACGAAGAATGAAACGGAGAAACGAAGGAAGAAACGGAGAAATAAATGGAAAACGAAGATATGAACGGAGAAACGAAGAAAGAAACGGAGAAACGAAGAAAGAACCGGAGCAACGAATCAAGAAACGGAGAAACGAACAAAGAAACGTAGAAACGGAGAAATAAATGGAGAGACGAAGAAAGAAACGGAGAAACGAGGAAAGAAACGGAGAAACGAAGAAAGAAACGGAGAAGCGAACAAAGAAACGGAGAAACGAAGAAAGAAACGGAGAAACGAAGAAAGAAACGGAGAAACGAAGAAAGAAACGGAGAAACGATGAAAGAAACGGAGAAATGAACAAAGAAACGGAGAAACGAAGAAAGAAACGGAGAAACGGAGAAATAAATGGAGAAACGAAGAAATAAACGGAGAAACAAACCAGGAAACGGAGAAACGAAGAAAGAAACGGAGAATCGAAGAAAGAAATGGAGAAACGAAGAAAGAAACGGAGAAACGAAGAAAGAAACGGAGATACGAACAAATAAACGGAGAAACGAAGAAAGAAACGGAGAAACGAAGAAAGAAACGGAGACACGAAGGAAGAAACGGAGAAACGAAGAAAGAAACGGAGAAAAGAACAAAGAAACGGAGAAACGAACAAAGAAACGGAGAAACGAAGAAAGAAACGGAGGAACGAAGAAAGAACCGGAGAAACGAACAAAGAAACGGAGAAACGAACAAAGAAACGGAGAAACGAAGAAAGAAACGGAGAAACGATGAAAGAAACGGAGAAATGAACAAAGAAACGGAGAAACGAAGAAAGAAACGGAGAAACGGAGAAATAAATGGAGAAACGAAGAAATAAACGGAGAAACAAACCAGGAAACGGAGAAACGAAGAAAGAAACGGGGAATCGAAGAAAGAAATGGAGAAACGAAGAAAGAAACGGAGAAACTGAGAAATAAATGGAGAAACAAAGAAATAAACGGAGAAACGAACAAGGAAACGGAGAAACGAAGAAAGAAACGGAGAAACGGAGAAATAAATGGAGAAACGAAGAAATAAACGGAGAAACGAAGAAAGGAACGGAGAAACGAAGAAAGAAACGGAGAAACGAAGAAAGAAACGGAGATTCGATGAAAGAAACGGAGTAACGAAGAAAGAAACGGAGAATCGGAGAAATAAATGGATAAACGAAGAAATAAACGGAGAAACGAAGAAAGAAACGGAGACACGAAGAAAGAAACGGAGAAACGAAGAAAGAAACGGAGAAACGAACAAAGAAACGGAGAAACGAACAAAGAAACGTAGAAACGGAGAAATAAATGGAGAAACGAAGAAATAAACGGAGAAACGAACAAGGAAACCGAGAAACGAAGAAAGAAACGGAGAAACGAAGAAAGAAACGGAGAAACGAAGAAAGAAACGGAGATACGATGAAAGAAACGGAGTAACGAAGAAAGAAACGGAGAAACGGAGAAATAAATGGAGAAACGAAGAAAGAAACGGAGAAACGAAGAACGAAACGGAGAAACGATGAAAGAAACGGAGAAACGGAAAAATAAATGGAGAAACGAAGATATAAACGGAGAAACAAACCAGGAAACGGAGAAACGAAGAAAGAAACGGAGAATCGAAGAAAGAAATGGAGAACCGAAGAAAGAAACGGAGAAACGAAGAAAGAAACGGAGATACGAACAAATAAACGGAGAAACGAAGAAAGAAACGGAGAAACGAAGAAAGAAACGGAGACACGAAGAAAGAAACGGAGAAACGAAGAAAGAAACGGAGAAACGAACAAAGAAACGGACAAACGAACAAAGAAACGTAGAAACGGAGAAATAAATGGAGAAACGAAGAAAGAAACGGAGAAACGAGGAAAGAAACGGAGAAACGAAGAAAGAAGCGGAGAAGCGAACAAAGAAACGGAGAAACGAAGAAAGAAACGGAGAAACGAAGAAAGAAACGGAGAAACGAAGAACGAAACGGAGAAACGATGAAAGAAACGGAGAAACGGAAAAATAAATGGAGAAACGAAGATATAAACGGAGAAACAAACCAGGAAACGGAGAAACGAAGAAAGAAACGGAGAATCGAAGAAAGAAATGGAGAAACGAAGAAAGAAACGGAGAAACGAAGAAAGAAACGGAGATACGAACAAATAAACGGAGAAACGAAGAAAGAAACGGAGAAACGAAGAAAGAAACGGAGACACGAAGAAAGAAACGGAGAAACGAACAAAGAAACGTAGGAACAGAGAAATAAATGGAGAAACGAAGAAATAAACGGAGAAACGAACAAGGAAACCGAGAAACGAAGAAAGAAACGAAGAAACTAAGAAAGAAACGGATAAACGAAGAAAGAAACGGAGAAACGAAGAAAGAAACGGAGAAACGAAGAAAGAAACGGAGAAACGAAGAAAGAAACGGAGAAACGAAGAAAGAAACGGAGAAACGATGATAGAAACGGAGAAATGAACAAAGAAACGGAGAAACGAAGAAAGAAACGGAGAAACGGAGAAATAAATGGAGAAACGAAGAAATAAACGGAGAAACAAACCATGAAACGGAGAAACGAAGAAAGAAACGGAGAATCGAAGAAAGAAATGGAGAAACGAAGAAAGAAACGGAGAAACGAAGATAGAAACGGAGATACGAACAAATAAACGGAGAAACGAAGAAAGAAACGGAGAAACGAAGAAAGAAACGGAGACACGAAGGAAGAAACGGAGAAACGATGAAAGAAACGGAGAAATGAACAAAGAAACGGAGAAACGAAGAAAGAAACGGAGAAACGGAGAAATAAATGGAGAAACGAAGAAATAAACGGAGAAACAAACCAGGAAACGGAGAAACGAAGAAAGAAACGGAGAATCGAAGAAAGAAATGGAGAAACGAAGAAAGAAACGGAGAAACGAAGAAAGAAACGGAGAAACGAAGAAAGAACCGGAGAAACGGAGAAAGAAACGGAGAAACGGAGAAATAAATGGAGAAACGAAGAAATAAATGGAGAAACGAAGAAAGAAACGGAGAAACGAGGAAAGAAACGGAGAAACGAAGAAAGAAACGGAGAAGCGAACAAAGAAACGGAGAAACGAAGAAAGAAACGGAGAAACGAAGAAAGAAACGGAGAAACGAAGAAAGAAACGGAGAAACGATGAAAGAAACGGAGAAATGAACAAAGAAGCGGAGAAACGAAGAAAGAAACGGAGAAACGGAGAAATAAATGGAGAAACGAAGAAATAAACGGAGAAACAAACCATGAAACGGAGAAACGAAGAAAGAAACGGAGAATCGAAGAAAGAAATGGAGAAACGAAGAAAGAAACGGAGAAACGAAGATAGA
Organism: Ptiloglossa arizonensis; assembly: GCF_051014685.1. Lineage (NCBI taxonomy): Eukaryota > Metazoa > Arthropoda > Insecta > Hymenoptera > Colletidae > Ptiloglossa > Ptiloglossa arizonensis. The sequence continues at coordinate 687,610 of NW_027478634.1, forward strand.
AACGGAGATACGAACAAATAGACGGAGAAACGAAGAAAGAAACGGAGAAACGAAGAAAGAAACGGAGAAACGAAGAAAGAAACGGAGAAACGAAGAAAGAAACGGAGAAACGATGATAGAAACGGAGAAATGAACAAAGAAACGGAGAAACGAAGAAAGAAACGGAGAAACGGAGAAATAAATGGAGAAACGAAGAAATAAACGGAGAAACAAACCATGAAACGGAGAAACGAAGAAAGAAACGGAGAATCGAAGAAAGAAATGGAGAAACGAAGAAAGAAACGGAGAAACGAAGATAGAAACGGAGATACGAACAAATAAACGGAGAAACGAAGAAAGAAACGGAGAAACGAAGAAAGAAACGGAGACACGAAGGAAGAAACGGAGAAACGATGAAAGAAACGGAGAAATGAACAAAGAAACGGAGAAACGAAGAAAGAACCGGAGAAACGGAGAAAGAAACGGAGAAACGGAGAAATAAATGGAGAAACGAAGAAATAAATGGAGAAACGAAGAAAGAAACGGAGAAACGAGGAAAGAAACGGAGAAACGAAGAAAGAAACGGAGAAGCGAACAAAGAAACGGAGAAACGAAGAAAGAAACGGAGAAACGAAGAAAGAAACGGAGAAACGAAGAAAGAAACGGAGAAACGATGAAAGAAACGGAGAAATGAACAAAGAAACGGAGAAACGAAGAAAGAAACGGAGAAACGGAGAAATAAATGGAGAAACGAAGAAATAAACGGAGAAACAAACCATGAAACGGAGAAACGAAGAAAGAAACGGAGAATCGAAGAAAGAAATGGAGAAACGAAGAAAGAAACGGAGAAACGAAGATAGAAACGGAGATACGAACAAATAGACGGAGAAACGAAGAAAGAAACGGAGAAACGAAGAAAGAAACGGAGACACGAAGGAAGAAACGGAGAAACGAAGAAAGAAACGGAGAAGAGAACAAAGAAACGGAGAAACGAACAAAGAAACGGAGAAACGAAGAAAGAAACGGAGGAGCGAAGAAAGAACCGGAGAAACGAACAAAGAAACGGAGAAACGAACAAAGAAACGGAGAAACGAAGAAAGAAACGGAGAAACGATGAAAGAAACGGAGAAATGAACAAAGAAACGGAGAAACGAAGAAAGAAACGGAGAAACGGAGAAATAAATGGAGAAACGAAGAAATAAACGGAGAAACAAACCAGGAAACGGAGAAACGAAGAAAGAAACGGGGAATCGAAGAAAGAAATGGAGAAACGAAGAAAGAAACGGAGAAACTGAGAAATAAATGGAGAAACAAAGAAATAAACGGAGAAACGAACAAGGAAAAGGAGAAACGAAGAAAGAAACGGAGAAACGGAGAAATAAATGGAGAAACGAAGAAATAAACGGAGAAACGAAGAAAGGAACGGAGAAACGAAGAAAGAAACGGAGAAACGAAGAAAGAAACGGAGATTCGATGAAAGAAACGGAGTAACGAAGAAAGAAACGGAGAATCGGAGAAATAAATGGATAAACGAAGAAATAAACGGAGAAACGAAGAAAGAAACGGAGACACGAAGAAAGAAACGGAGAAACGAAGAAAGAAACGGAGAAACGAACAAAGAAACGGAGAAACGAACAAAGAAACGTAGAAACGGAGAAATAAATAGAGAAACGAAGAAATAAACGGAGAAACGAACAAGGAAACCGAGAAACGAAGAAAGAAACGGAGAAACGAAGAAAGAAACGGAGAAACGAAGAAAGAAACGGAGATACGATGAAAGAAACGGAGTAACGAAGAAAGAAACGGAGAAACGGAGAAATAAATGCAGAAACGAAGAAATAAACGGAGAAACGAACCAGGAAACGGAGAAACGAAGAAAGAAACGGAGAATCGAAGAAAGAAATGGAGAAACGAAGAAAGAAACGGAGAAACGAAGAAAGAAACGGAGATACGAAGAAATAAACGGAGAAACGAAGAAAGAAACGGAGAAACGAAGAAAGAAACGGAGACACGAAGAAAGAAACGGAGAAACGATGAAAGGAACGGAGAAATGAACAAAGAAACGGAGAAACGAACAAAGAAACGTAGAAACAGAGAAATAAATGGAGAAACGAAGAAATAAACGGAGAAACGAACAAGGAAACCGAGAAACGAAGAAAGAAACGAAGAAACTAAGAAAGAAACGGATAAACGAAGAAAGAAACGGAGAAACGAAGAAAGAAACGGAGAAACGAAGAAAGAAACGGAGAAACGATGAAAGAAACGGAGAAATGAACAAAGAAACGGAGAAACGAAGAAAGAAACGGAGAAACGGAGAAATAAATGGAGAAACGAAGAAATAAACGGAGAAACAAACCAGGAAACGGAGAAACGAAGAAAGAAACGGAGAGTCGAAGAAACAAATGGAGAAACGAAGAAAGAAACGGAGAAACGAAGAAAGAAACGGAGAAACGGAGAAAGAAACGGAGAAACGGAGAAATAAATGGAGAAACGAAGAAATAAACGGAGAAACGAACAAGGAAACGGACAAACGAAGAATGAAACGGAGAAACGGAGAAATAAATGGAGAAACGAAGAAATAAACGGAGAAACGAACAAAGAAACGGAGAAACGAAGAAAGAAACGGAGAAACGGAGAAATAAATGGAGAAACGAAGAAATAAACGGAGAAACGAAGAAAGAAACGGAGAAACGAAGAAAGAACCGGAGCAACGAATCAAGAAACGGAGAAACGAACAAGGAAACGGAGAAACGGAGAAATAAATGGAGAAACGAAGAAAGAAACGGAGAAACGGAGAAAGAAACGGAGAAACGAACAAAGAAACGGAGAAACGAAGAAAGAAACGGAGAAACGAAGAAAGAAACGGAGAAACGGAGAAAGGAACGGCGAAACGAAGAAAGAAACGGAGAAACGAAGAAAGAAACGGAGATTCGATGAAAGAAACGGAGTAACGAAGAAATAAACGGAGAAACGAAGAAAGAAACGGAGACACCAAGAAAGAAACCGAGAAACGAAGAAAGAAACGTAGAAACGGAGAAATAAATGGAGAAACGAAGAAATTAACCGAGAAACGGAGAAAGAAACGGAGAAACGAAGAAAGAAACGGAGAAACGAAGAAATAAACGGAGAAACGAACAAGGAAACCGAGAAACGAAGAAAGAAACGGGGAATCGAAGAAAGAAATGGAGAAACGAAGAAAGAAACGGAGAAACTGAGAAATAAATGGAGAAACAAAGAAATAAACGGAGAAACGAACAAGGAAACGGAGAAACGAAGAAAGAAACGGAGAAACGGAGAAATAAATGGAGAAACGAAGAAATAAACGGAGAAACGAAGAAAGGAACGGAGAAACGAAGAAAGAAACGGAGAAACGAAGAAAGAAACGGAGATTCGATGAAAGAAACGGAGTAACGAAGAAAGAAACGGAGAATCGGAGAAATAAATGGATAAACGAAGAAATAAACGGAGAAACGAAGAAAGAAACGGAGACACGAAGAAAGAAACGGAGAAACGAAGAAAGAAACGGAGAAACGAACAAAGAAACGGAGAAACGAACAAAGAAACGTAGAAACGGAGAAATAAATGGAGAAACGAAGAAATAAACGGAGAAACGAACAAGGAAACCGAGAAACGAAGAAAGAAACGGAGAAACGAAGAAAGAAACGGAGAAACTAAGAAAGAAACGGAGATACGATGAAAGAAACGGAGTAACGAAGAAAGAAACGGAGAAACGGAGAAATAAATGGAGAAACGAAGAAATAAACGGAGAAACGAACCAGGAAACGGAGAAACGAAGAAAGAAACGGAGAATCGAAGAAAGAAATGGAGAAACGAAGAAAGAAACGGAGAAACGAAGAAAGAAACGGAGATACGAACAAATAAACGGAGAAACGAAGAAAGAGACGGAGAAACGAAGAAAGAAACGGAGACACGAAGAAAGAAACGGAGAAACGAAGAAAGAAACGGAGAAACGAACAAAGAAACGGACAAACGAACAAAGAAACGTAGAAACGGAGAAATAAATGGAGAAACGAAGAAAGAAACGGAGAAACGAGGAAAGAAACGGAGAAACGAAGAAAGAAACGGAGAAGCGAACAAAGAAACGGAGAAACGAAGAAAGAAACGGAGAAACGAAGAAAGAAACGGAGAAACGAAGAACGAAACGGAGAAACGATGAAAGAAACGGAGAAATGAACAAAGAAACGGAGAAACGAAGAAAGAAACGGAGAAACGGAGAAATAAATGGAGAAACGAAGAAATAAACGGAGAAACAAACCAGGAAACGGAGAAACGAAGAAAGAAACGGAGAATCGAAGAAAGAAATGGAGAAACGAAGAAAGAAACCGAGAAACGAAGAAAGAAACGGAGATACGAACAAATAAACGGAGAAACGAAGAAAAAAACGGAGAAACGAAGAAAGAAACGGAGACACGAAGAAAGAAACGGAGAAACGAAGAAAGAAACGTAGAAACAGAGAAATAAATGGAGAAACGAAGAAATAAACGGAGAAACGAACAAGGAAACCGAGAAACGAAGAAAGAAACGAAGAAACTAAGAAAGAAACGGATAAACGAAGAAAGAAACGGAGAAACGAAGAAAGAAACGGAGAAACGAAGAAAGAAACGGAGAAACGATGAAAGAAACGGAGAAATGAACAAAGAAACGGAGAAACGAAGAAAGAAACGGAGAAACGGAGAAATAAATGGAGAAACGAAGAAATAAACGGAGAAACGAAGAAAGAAACGGAGAAACGAAGAAAGAACCGGAGCAACGAATCAAGAAACGGAGAAACGAACAAAGAAACGTAGAAACGGAGAAATAAATGGAGAAACGAAGAAAGAAACGGAGAAACGAGGAAAGAAACGGAGAAACGAAGAAAGAAACGGAGAAGCGAACAAAGAAACGGAGAAACGAAGAAAGAAACGGAGAAACGAAGAAAGAAACGGAGAAACGAAGAAAGAAACGGAGAAACGATGAAAGAAACGGAGAAATGAACAAAGAAACGGAGAAACGAAGAAAGAAACGGAGAAACGGAGAAATAAATGGAGAAACGAAGAAATAAACGGAGAAACAAACCATGAAACGGAGAAACGAAGAAAGAAACGGAGAATCGAAGAAATAAATGGAGAAACGAAGAAATAAACGGGGAAACGAAGAAAGGAACGGAGAAACGAAGAAAGAAACGGAGAAACGAAGAAAGAAACGGAGAAACGAAGAAAGAAACGGAGAAGCGAACAAAGAAACGGAGAAACGAAGAAAGAAACGGAGAAACGAAGAAAGAAACGGAGAAACGAAGAACGAAACGGAGAAACGAAGAAAGAAACGGAGAAACGAAGAAAGAAACGGAGATACGAACAAATAAACGGAGAAACGAAGAAAGAACCGGAGCAACGAATCAAGAAACGGAGAAACGAACAAAGAAACGTAGAAACGGAGAAATAAATGGAGAAACGAAGAAAGAAACGGAGAAACGAGGAAAGAAACGGAGAAACGAAGAAAGAAACGGAGAAACGGAGAAATAAATGGAGAAACGAAGAAATAAACGGAGAAACGAACAAGGAAACGGACAAACGAAGAATGAAACGGAGAAACGGAGAAATAAATGGAGAAACGAAGAAATAAACGGAGAAACGAACAAAGAAACGGAGAAACGAAGAAAGAAACGGAGAAACGGAGAAATAAATGGAGAAACGAAGAAATAAACGGAGAAACGAAAAAAGAAACGGAGAAACGAAGAAAGAACCGGAGCAACGAATCAAGAAACGGAGAAACGAAGAAAGAACCGGAGCAACGAATCAAGAAACGGAGAAACGAACAAAGAAACGTAGAAACGGAGAAATAAATGGAGAAACGAAGAAAGAAACGGAGAAACGAGGAAAGAAACGGAGAAACGAAGAAAGAAACGGAGAAGCGAACAAAGAAACGGAGAAACGAAGAAAGAAACGGAGAAACGAAGAAAGAAACGGAGAAACGAAGAAAGAAACGGAGAAACGATGAAAGAAACGGAGAAATGAACAAAGAAACGGAGAAACGAAGAAAGAAACGGAGAAACGGAGAAATAAATGGAGAAACGAAGAAATAAACGGAGAAACAAACCATGAAACGGAGAAACGAAGAAAGAAACGGAGAATCGAAGAAATAAATGGAGAAACGAAGAAATAAACGGAGAAACGAAGAAAGGAACGGAGAAACGAAGAAAGAAACGGAGATACGAACAAATAAACGGAGAAACGAAGAAAGAAACGGAGAAACGAAGAAAGAAACGGAGACACGAAGAAAGAAACGGAGAAACGAACAAAGAAACGTAGAAACAGAGAAATAAATGGAGAAACGAAGAAATAAACGGAGAAACGAACAAGGAAACCGAGAAACGAAGAAAGAAACGAAGAAACTAAGAAAGAAACGGATAAACGAAGAAAGAAACGGAGAAACGAAGAAAGAAACGGAGAAACGAAGAAAGAAACGGAGAAACGATGAAAGAAACGGAGAAATGAACAAAGAAACGGAGAAACGAAGAAAGAAACGGAGAAACGGGGAAATAAATGGAGAAACGAAGAAATAAACGGAGAAACAAACCAGGAAACGGAGAAACGAAGAAAGAAACGGAGAATCGAAGAAAGAAATGGAGAAACAAACCAGGAAACGGAGAAACGAAGAAAGAAACGGGGAATCGAAGAAAGAAATGGAGAAACGAAGAAAGAAACGGAGAAACTGAGAAATAAATGGAGAAACAAAGAAATAAACGGAGAAACGAACAAGGAAACGGAGAAACGAAGAAAGAAACGGAGAAACGGAGAAATAAATGGAGAAACGAAGAAATAAACGGAGAAACGAAGAAAGGAACGGAGAAACGAAGAAAGAAACGGAGAAACGAAGAAAGAAACGGAGATTCGATGAAAGAAACGGAGTAACGAAGAAAGAAACGGAGAATCGGAGAAATAAATGGATAAACGAAGAAATAAACGGAGAAACGAAGAAAGAAACGGAGACACGAAGAAAGAAACGGAGAAACGAAGAAAGAAACGGAGAAACGAACAAAGAAACGGAGAAAAGAACAAAGAAACGTAGAAACGGAGAAATAAATAGAGAAACGAAGAAATAAACGGAGAAACGAACAAGGAAACCGAGAAACGAAGAAAGAAACGGAGAAACGAAGAAAGAAACGGAGAAACGAAGAAAGAAACGGAGATACGATGAAAGAAACGGAGTAACGAAGAAAGAAACGGAGAAACGGAGAAATAAATGGAGAAACGAAGAAATAAACGGAGAAACGAACCAGGAAACGGAGAAACGAAGAAAGAAACGGAGAATCGAAGAAAGAAATGGAGAAACGAAGAAAGAAACGGAGAAACGAAGAAAGAAACGGAGATACGAACAAATAAACGGAGAAACGAAGAAAGAAACGGAGAAACGAAGAAAGAAACGGAGACACGAAGAAAGAAACGGAGAAACGAAGAAAGAAACGGAGAAACGAACAAAGAAACGGACAAACGAACAAAGAAATGTAGAAACGGAGAAATAAATGGAGAAACGAAGAAAGAAACGGAGAAACGAGGAAAGAAACGGAGAAACGAACAAGGAAACCGAGAAACGAAGAAAGAAACGAAGAAACTAAGAAAGAAACGGATAAACGAAGAAAGAAACGGAGAAACGAAGAAAGAAACGGAGAAACGAAGAAAGAAACGGAGAAACGATGAAAGAAACGGAGAAATGAACAAAGAAACGGAGAAACGAAAAAAGAAACGGAGAAACGGAGAAATAAATGGAGAAACGAAGAAATAAACGGAGAAACAAACCAGGAAACGGAGAAACGAAGAAAGAAACGGAGAATCGAAGAAAGAAATGGAGAAACGAAGAAAGAAACGGAGAAACGAAGAAAGAAACGGAGAAACGAAGAAAGAAACGGAGAAACAGAGAAAGAAACGGAGAAACGGAGAAATAAATGGAGAAACGAAGAAATAAACGGAGAAACGAACAAGGAAACGGACAAACGAAGAATGAAACGGAGAAACGGAGAAATAAATGGAGAAACGAAGAAATAAACGGAGAAACGAACAAAGAAACGGAGAAACGAAGAAAGAAACGGAGAAACGGAGAAATAAATGGAGAAACGAAGAAATAAACGGAGAAACGAAGAAATAAACGGAGAAACGAACAAGGAAACGGACAAACGAAGAATGAAACGGAGAAACGGAGAAATAAATGGAGAAACGAAGAAATAAACGGAGAAACGAACAAAGAAACGGAGAAACGAAGAAAGAAACGGAGAAACGGAGAAATAAATGGAGAAACGAAGAAATAAACGGAGAAACGAAGAAAGAAACGGAGAAACGAAGAAAGAAACGGAGATACGAACAAATAAACGGAGAAACGAAGAAAGAACCGGAGCAACGAATCAAGAAACGGAGAAACGAACAAAGAAACGTAGAAACGGAGAAATAAATGGAGAAACGAAGAAAGAAACGGAGAAACGAAGAAAGAAACGGAGACACGAAGAAAGAAACGGAGAAACGAACAAAGAAACGTAGAAACAGAGAAATAAATGGAGAAACGAAGAAATAAACGGAGAAACGAACAAGGAAACCGAGAAACGAAGAAAGAAACGAAGAAACTAAGAAAGAAACGGAGAAGCGAACAAAGAAACGGAGAAACGAAGAAAGAAACGGAGAAACGAAGAAAGAAACGGAGAAACGAAGAACGAAACGGAGAAACGAAGAAAGAAACGGAGAAACGAAGAAAGAAACGGAGATACGAACAAATAAACGGAGAAACGAAGAAAGAACCGGAGCAACGAATCAAGAAACGGAGAAACGAACAAAGAAACGTAGAAACGGAGAAATAAATGGAGAAACGAAGAAAGAAACGGAGAAACGAGGAAAGAAACGGAGAAACGAAGAAAGAAACGGAGAAACGGAGAAATAAATGGAGAAACGAAGAAATAAACGGAGAAACGAACAAGGAAACGGACAAACGAAGAATGAAACGGAGAAACGGAGAAATAAATGGAGAAACGAAGAAATAAACGGAGAAACGAACAAAGAAACGGAGAAACGAAGAAAGAAACGGAGAAACGGAGAAATAAATGGAGAAACGAAGAAATAAACGGAGAAACGAAAAAAGAAACGGAGAAACGAAGAAAGAACCGGAGCAACGAATCAAGAAACGGAGAAACGAAGAAAGAACCGGAGCAACGAATCAAGAAACGGAGAAACGAACAAAGAAACGTAGAAACGGAGAAATAAATGGAGAAACGAAGAAAGAAACGGAGAAACGAGGAAAGAAACGGAGAAACGAAGAAAGAAACGGAGAAGCGAACAAAGAAACGGAGAAACGAAGAAAGAAACGGAGAAACGAAGAAAGAAACGGAGAAACGAAGAAAGAAACGGAGAAACGATGAAAGAAACGGAGAAATGAACAAAGAAACGGAGAAACGAAGAAAGAAACGGAGAAACGGAGAAATAAATGGAGAAACGAAGAAATAAACGGAGAAACAAACCATGAAACGGAGAAACGAAGAAAGAAACGGAGAATCGAAGAAATAAATGGAGAAACGAAGAAATAAACGGAGAAACGAAGAAAGGAACGGAGAAACGAAGAAAGAAACGGAGAAACGAAGAAAGAAACGGAGAAACGAAGAAAGAAACGGAGAAGCGAACAAAGAAACGGAGAAACGAAGAAAGAAACGGAGAAACGAAGAAAGAAACGGAGAAACGAAGAACGAAACGGAGAAACGATGAAAGAAACGGAGAAATGAACAAAGAAACGGAGAAACGAAGAAAGAAACGGAGAAACGGAGAAATAAATGGAGAAACGAAGAAATAAACGGAGAAACAAACCAGGAAACGGAGAAACGAAGAAAGAAACGGAGAATCGAAGAAAGAAATGGAGAAACGAAGAAAGAAACGGAGAAACGAAGAAAGAAACGGAGATACGAACAAATAAACGGAGAAACGAAGAAAGAAACGGAGAAACGAAGAAAGAAACGGAGACACGAAGAAAGAAACGGAGAAACGAACAAAGAAACGTAGAAACAGAGAAATAAATGGAGAAACGAAGAAATAAACGGAGAAACGAACAAGGAAACCGAGAAACGAAGAAAGAAACGAAGAAACTAAGAAAGAAACGGATAAACGAAGAAAGAAACGGAGAAACGAAGAAAGAAACGGAGAAACGAAGAAAGAAACGGAGAAACGATGAAAGAAACGGAGAAATGAACAAAGAAACGGAGAAACGAAGAAAGAAACGGAGAAACGGGGAAATAAATGGAGAAACGAAGAAATAAACGGAGAAACAAACCAGGAAACGGAGAAACGAAGAAAGAAACGGAGAATCGAAGAAAGAAATGGAGAAACAAACCAGGAAACGGAGAAACGAAGAAAGAAACGGGGAATCGAAGAAAGAAATGGAGAAACGAAGAAAGAAACGGAGAAACTGAGAAATAAATGGAGAAACAAAGAAATAAACGGAGAAACGAACAAGGAAACGGAGAAACGAAGAAAGAAACGGAGAAACGGAGAAATAAATGGAGAAACGAAGAAATAAACGGAGAAACGAAGAAAGGAACGGAGAAACGAAGAAAGAAACGGAGAAACGAAGAAAGAAACGGAGATTCGATGAAAGAAACGGAGTAACGAAGAAAGAAACGGAGAATCGGAGAAATAAATGGATAAACGAAGAAATAAACGGAGAAACGAAGAAAGAAACGGAGACACGAAGAAAGAAACGGAGAAACGAAGAAAGAAACGGAGAAACGAACAAAGAAACGGAGAAAAGAACAAAGAAACGTAGAAACGGAGAAATAAATAGAGAAACGAAGAAATAAACGGAGAAACGAACAAGGAAACCGAGAAACGAAGAAAGAAACGGAGAAACGAAGAAAGAAACGGAGAAACGAAGAAAGAAACGGAGATACGATGAAAGAAACGGAGTAACGAAGAAAGAAACGGAGAAACGGAGAAATAAATGGAGAAACGAAGAAATAAACGGAGAAACGAACCAGGAAACGGAGAAACGAAGAAAGAAACGGAGAATCGAAGAAAGAAATGGAGAAACGAAGAAAGAAACGGAGAAACGAAGAAAGAAACGGAGACACGAAGAAAGAAACGGAGAAACGAAGAAAGAAACGGAGAAACAAACAAAGAAACGGACAAACGAACAAAGAAATGTAGAAACGGAGAAATAAATGGAGAAACGAAGAAAGAAACGGAGAAACGAGGAAAGAAACGGAGAAACGAACAAGGAAACCGAGAAACGAAGAAAGAAACGAAGAAACTAAGAAAGAAACGGATAAACGAAGAAAGAAACGGAGAAACGAAGAAAGAAACGGAGAAACGAAGAAAGAAACGGAGAAACGATGAAAGAAACGGAGAAATGAACAAAGAAACGGAGAAACGAAAAAAGAAACGGAGAAACGGAGAAATAAATGGAGAAACGAAGAAATAAACGGAGAAACAAACCAGGAAACGGAGAAACGGAGAAAGAAACGGAGAATCGAAGAAAGAAATGGAGAAACGAAGAAAGAAACGGAGACACGAAGAAAGAAACGGAGAAACGAAGAAAGAAACGGAGAAACGAACAAAGAAACGGAGAAAAGAACAAAGAAACGTAGAAACGGAGAAATAAATAGAGAAACGAAGAAATAAACGGAGAAACGAACAAGGAAACCGAGAAACGAAGAAAGAAACGGAGAAACGAAGAAAGAAACGGAGAAACGAAGAAAGAAACGGAGATACGATGAAAGAAACGGAGTAACGAAGAAAGAAACGGAGAAACGGAGAAATAAATGGAGAAACGAAGAAATAAACGGAGAAACGAACCAGGAAACGGAGAAACGAAGAAAGAAACGGAGAATCGAAGAAAGAAATGGAGAAACGAAGAAAGAAACGGAGAAACGAAGAAAGAAACGGAGACACGAAGAAAGAAACGGAGAAACGAAGAAAGAAACGGAGAAACAAACAAAGAAACGGACAAACGAACAAAGAAATGTAGAAACGGAGAAATAAATGGAGAAACGAAGAAAGAAACGGAGAAACGAGGAAAGAAACGGAGAAACGAACAAGGAAACCGAGAAACGAAGAAAGAAACGAAGAAACTAAGAAAGAAACGGATAAACGAAGAAAGAAACGGAGAAACGAAGAAAGAAACGGAGAAACGAAGAAAGAAACGGAGAAACGATGAAAGAAACGGAGAAATGAACAAAGAAACGGAGAAACGAAAAAAGAAACGGAGAAACGGAGAAATAAATGGAGAAACGAAGAAATAAACGGAGAAACAAACCAGGAAACGGAGAAACGGAGAAAGAAACGGAGAATCGAAGAAAGAAATGGAGAAACGAAGAAAGAAACGGAGAAACGAAGAAAGAAACGGAGAAACGAAGAAAGAAACGGAGAAACGGAGAAAGAAACGGAGAAACGGAGAAATAAATGGAGAAACGAAGAAATAAACGGAGAAACGAACAAGGAAACGGACAAACGAAGAATGAAACGGAGAAACGGAGAAATAAATGGAGAAACGAAGAAATAAACGGAGAAACGAACAAAGAAACGGAGAAACGAAGAAAGAAACGGAGAAACGATGAAAGAAACGGAGAAACGAAGAAAGAAACGGAGACACGAAGAAAGAAACGGAGAAACGAAGAAAGAAACGGAGAAACGAACAAAGAAACGGACAAACGAACAAAGAAATGTAGAAACGGAGAAATAAATGGAGAAACGAAGAAAGAAACGGAGAAACGAGGAAAGAAACGGAGAAACGAAGAAAGAAACGGAGAAGCGAACAAAGAAACGGAGAAACGAAGAAAGAAACGGAGAAACGAAGAAAGAAACGGAGAAACGAAGAAAGAAACGGAGAAACGATGAAAGAAACGGAGTAACGAAGAAAGAAACGGAGAAACGGAGAAATAAATGGAGAAACGAAGAAATAAACGGAGAAACGAAGAAAGAAACGGAGAAACGAAGAAAGAAACGGAGACACGAAGAAAGAAACGGAGAAACGAAGAAAGAAACGGAGAAACGAACAAAGAAACGGAGAAAAGAACAAAGAAACGTAGAAACGGAGAAATAAATAGAGAAACGAAGAAATAAACGGAGAAACGAACAAGGAAACCGAGAAACGAAGAAAGAAACGGAGAAACGAAGAAAGAAACGGAGAAACGAAGAAAGAAACGGAGATACGATGAAAGAAACGGAGTAACGAAGAAAGAAACGGAGAAACGGAGAAATAAATGGAGAAACGAAGAAATAAACGGAGAAACGAACCAGGAAACGGAGAAACGAAGAAAGAAACGGAGAATCGAAGAAAGAAATGGAGAAACGAAGAAAGAAACGGAGAAACGAAGAAAGAAACGGAGATACGAACAAATAAACGGAGAAACGAAGAAAGAAACGGAGAAACGAAGAAAGAAACGGAGACACGAAGAAAGAAACGGAGAAACGAAGAAAGAAACGGAGAAACGAACAAAGAAACGGACAAACGAACAAAGAAATGTAGAAACGGAGAAATAAATGGAGAAACGAAGAAAGAAACGGAGAAACGAGGAAAGAAACGGAGAAACGAACAAGGAAACCGAGAAACGAAGAAAGAAACGAAGAAACTAAGAAAGAAACGGATAAACGAAGAAAGAAACGGAGAAACGAAGAAAGAAACGGAGAAACGAAGAAAGAAACGGAGAAACGATGAAAGAAACGGAGAAATGAACAAAGAAACGGAGAAACGAAAAAAGAAACGGAGAAACGGAGAAATAAATGGAGAAACGAAGAAATAAACGGAGAAACAAACCAGGAAACGGAGAAACGAAGAAAGAAACGGAGAATCGAAGAAAGAAATGGAGAAACGAAGAAAGAAACGGAGAAACGAAGAAAGAAACGGAGAAACGAAGAAAGAAACGGAGAAACGGAGAAAGAAACGGAGAAACGGAGAAATAAATGGAGAAACGAAGAAATAAACGGAGAAACGAACAAGGAAACGGACAAACGAAGAATGAAACGGAGAAACGGAGAAATAAATGGAGAAACGAAGAAATAAACGGAGAAACGAACAAAGAAACGGAGAAACGAAGAAAGAAACGGAGAAACGGAGAAATAAATGGAGAAACGAAGAAATAAACGGAGAAACGAAGAAAGAAACGGAGAAACGAAGAAAGAACCGGAGCAACGAATCAAGAAACGGAGAAACGAACAAAGAAACGTAGAAACGGAGAAATAAATGGAGAAACGAAGAAAGAAACGGAGAAACGAGGAAAGAAACGGAGAAACGAAGAAAGAAACGGAGAAGCGAACAAAGAAACGGAGAAACGAAGAAAGAAACGGAGAAACGAAGAAAGAAACGGAGAAACGAAGAAAGAAACGGAGAAACGATGAAAGAAACGGAGAAATGAACAAAGAAACGGAGAAACGAAGAAAGAAACGGAGAAACGGAGAAATAAATGGAGAAACGAAGAAATAAACGGAGAAACAAACCAGGAAACGGAGAAACGAAGAACGAAACGGAGAATCGAAGAAAGAAATGCAGAAACGAAGAAAGAAACGGAGAAACGAAGAAAGAAACGGAGATACGAACAAATAAACGGAGAAACGAAGAAAGAAACGGAGAAACGAAGAAAGAAACGGAGACACGAAGGAAGAAACGGAGAAACGAAGAAAGAAACGGAGAAAAGAACAAAGAAACGGAGAAACGAACAAAGAAACGGAGAAACGAAGAAAGAAACGGAGGAACGAAGAAAGAACCGGAGAAACGAACAAAGAAACGGAGAAACGAACAAAGAAACGGAGAAACGAAGAAAGAAACGGAGAAACGATGAAAGAAACGGAGAAATGAACAAAGAAACGGAGAAACGAAGAAAGATACGGAGAAACGGAGAAATAAATGGAGAAACGAAGAAATAAACGGAGAAACAAACCAGGAAACGGAGAAACGAAGAAAGAAACGGGGAATCGAACAAAGAAATGGAGAAACGAAGAAAGAAACGGAGAAACTGAGAAATAAATGGAGAAACAAAGAAATAAACGGAGAAACGAACAAGGAAGCGGAGAAACGAAGAAAGAAACGGAGAAACGGAGAAATAAATGGAGAAACGAAGAAATAAACGGAGAAACGAAGAAAGGAACGGAGAAACGAAGAAAGAAACGGAGAAACGGAGAAAGAAACGGAGATTCGATGAAAGAAACGGAGTAACGAAGAAAGTAACGGAGAATCGGAGAAATAAATGGATAAACGAAGAAATAAACGGAGAAACGGAGAAACGAAGTAAGAAACGGAGAAACGGAGAAAGAAACGGAGAAACGGAGAAATAAATGGAGAAACGAAGAAATAAACGGAGAAATGAACAAGGAAACGGACAAACGAAGAATGAAACGGAGAAACGGAGAAATAAATGGAGAAACGAAGAAATAAACGGAGAAACGAAGAAAGGAACGGCGAAACGAAGAAAGAAACGGAGAAACGAAGAAAGAAACGGAGATTCGATGAAAGAAACGGAGTAACGAAGAAAGATACGGAGAAGCGGAGAAATAAATGTATAAACGAAGAAATAAACGGAGAAACGAAGAAAGAAACGGAGACACGAAGAAAGAAACGGAGAAACGAAGAAAGAAACGGAGAAACGAACAAAGAAACGGAGAAACGAGCAAGGAAACCGAGAAACGAAGAAAGAAACGAAGAAACGAAGAAAGAAACGGAGAAACGAAGAAAGAAACGGTGAAACGAAGAAAGAAACGGAGAAACGAAGAAAGAACCGGGGAAACGAACAAAGAAACGGAGAAACGAACAAAGAAACGGAGAAACGAAGAAAGAAACGGAGAAACGAAGAAAGAAACGGAGGAACGAAGAAAGAACCGGAGAAACGAACAAAGAAACGGAGAAACGAACAAAGAAACGGAGAAACGAAGAAAGAAACGGAGAAACGGAGAAATAAATGGAGATACAAAGAAATAAACGGAGAAACGAACATGGAAACGGAGAAACGAAGAAAGAAACGGAGAAACGGAGAAATAAATGGAGAAACGAAGAAATAAACGGAGAAACGAAGAAAGGAACGGAGAAACGAAGAAAGAAACGGAGAAACGAAGAAAGAAACGGAGATTCGATGAAAGAAACGGAGTAACGAAGAAAGAAACGGAGAATCGGAGAAATAAATGGATAAACGAAGAAATAAACGGAGAAACGAAGAAAGAAACGGAGAAACGAAGAAAGAAACGGAGAAACGGAGAAAGAAACGGAGAAACGGAGAAATAAATGGAGAAACGAAGAAATAAACGGAGAAACGAACAAGGAAACGGACAAATGAAGAATGAAACGGAGAAACGGAGAAATAAATGGAGAAACGAAGAAATAAACGGAGAAACGAAGAAAGGAACGGCGAAACGAAGAAAGAAACGGAGAAACGAAGAAAGAAACGGAGATTCGATGAAAGAAACGGAGTAACGAAGAAAGAAACGGAGAAACGGAGAAATAAATGGAGAAACGAAGAAATTAACCGAGAAACGGAGAAAGAAACGGAGAAACGAACAAAGAAACGGAGAAACGAAGACAGAAACGGAGAAACGAAGAAAGAAACGGAGAAACGGAGAAATAAATGGAGAAACAAAGAAATAAACGGAGAAACGAAGAAATAAACGGAGAAACGAACAAGGAAACGGACAAACGAAGAATGAAACGGAGAAACGGAGAAATAAATGGAGAAACGAAGAAATAAACGGAGAAACGAAGAAAGGAACGGCGAAACGAAGAAAGAAACAGAGAAACGAAGAAAGAAACGGAGACACGAAGAAAGAAACGGAGAAACGAAGAAAGAAACGGAGAAACGAACAAAGAAACGGACAAACGAACAAAGAAATGTAGAAACGGAGAAATAAATGGAGAAACGAAGAAAGAAACGGAGAAACGAGGAAAGAAACGGAGAAACGAAGAAAGAAACGGAGAAGCGAACAAAGAAACGGAGAAACGAAGAAAGAAACGGAGAAACGAAGAAAGAAACGGAGGAACGAAGAAAGAACCGGAGAAACGAACAAAGAAACGGAGAAACGAACAAAGAAACGGAGAAACGAAGAAAGAAACGGAGAAACGGAGAAATAAATGGAGATACAAAGAAATAAACGGAGAAACGAACATGGAAACGGAGAAACGAAGAAAGAAACGGAGAAACGGAGAAATAAATGGAGAAACGAAGAAATAAACGGAGAAACGAAGAAAGGAACGGAGAAACGAAGAAAGAAACGGAGAAACGAAGAAAGAAACGGAGATTCGATGAAAGAAACGGAGTAACGAAGAAAGAAACGGAGAATCGGAGAAATAAATGGATAAACGAAGAAATAAACGGAGAAACGAAGAAAGAAACGGAGAAACGAAGAAAGAAACGGAGAAACGGAGAAAGAAACGGAGAAACGGAGAAATAAATGGAGAAACGAAGAAATAAACGGAGAAACGAACAAGGAAACGGACAAATGAAGAGTGAAACGGAGAAACGGAGAAATAAATGGAGAAACGAAGAAATAAACGGAGAAACGAAGAAAGGAACGGCGAAACGAAGAAAGAAACGGAGAAACGAAGAAAGAAACGGAGATTCGATGAAAGAAACGGAGTAACGAAGAAAGAAACGGAGAAACGGAGAAATAAATGGAGAAACGAAGAAATTAACCGAGAAACGGAGAAAGAAACGGAGAAACGAACAAAGAAACGGAGAAACGAAGACAGAAACGGAGAAACGAAGAAAGAAACGGAGAAACGGAGAAATAAATGGAGAAACAAAGAAATAAACGGAGAAACGAAGAAATAAACGGAGAAACGAACAAGGAAACGGACAAACGAAGAATGAAACGGAGAAACGGAGAAATAAATGGAGAAACGAAGAAATAAACGGAGAAACGAAGAAAGGAACGGCGAAACGAAGAAAGAAACGGAGAAACGAAGAAAGAAACGGAGACACGAAGAAAGAAACGGAGAAACGAAGAAAGAAACGGAGAAACGAACAAAGAAACGGACAAACGAACAAAGAAATGTAGAAACGGAGAAATAAATGGAGAAACGAAGAAAGAAACGGAGAAACGAGGAAAGAAACGGAGAAACGAAGAAAGAAACGGAGAAGCGAACAAAGAAACGGAGAAACGAAGAAAGAAACGGAGAAACGAAGAAAGAAACGGAGAAACGAAGAACGAAACGGAGAAACGATGAAAGAAACGGAGAAATGAACAAAGAAACGGAGAAACGAAGAAATTAACCGAGAAACGGAGAAAGAAACGGAGAAACGAACAAAGAAACGGAGAAACGAACAAAGAAACGGAGAAACGAACAAAGAAACGGAGAAACGAACAAAGAAACGGAGAAACGAAGAAAGGAACGGAGAAACGGAGAAATAAATGGAGAAACGAAGAAATAAAAGGAGAAACGAACAAAGAAACGGAGAAACGAACAACGAAACGGAGAAACTAACAAAGAAACGGAGAAACGAAGAAAGAAATGGAGAAACGAAGAAATAAACGGAGAAACGAACAAAGAAACGGAGAAACGAAGAGAGAAACGGAGAAACGAAGAAAGAAACGGAGAAACGATCAAAGAAACGGAGAAACGAACAAAGAATCGGAGAAACGAAGAAAGAAGCGGAGAAACGCAGAAATAAATGGAGAAACGAAGAAATAAACGGAGAAACGAAGAATGAAACGGAGAAACGAAGAATGAAACGGAGTAACGAAGAAAGAAACGGAGAAACGAAGAAAGAAACGCAATAACGATGAAAGAAACGCAATAACGATGAAAGAAACGAAGAAACGAAGAAAGAAACGGAGAATCGGAGAAATAAATGGAGAGACGAAGGAATAAACCGAGAAGCGGAGAAACGGAGAAACGGTGCAACGAAGGAAGAAACGGAGAAACGAAGAAAGAAACGGAGAAATGATGAAAGAAACGAAGAAAGAATCGGAGAAACGAAGAAATAAACGGAGAAACGAAGAAAGAAACGGAGAAACGACGAAATAAACGGGGAATCTAAGAAGCAATCGGAGAAACGAAGAAAGAAACGGAGAAACGAAGAAAGAAACGGAGAAACGGAGAAATAAATGGAGAAACGAACAAAAAAAAACGGAGAGACGAAGAAAGAAACGGAGAAACGGAGAAATAAATGGAGAAACGAAGAAATAAACGGAGAAACGAAGAAAGGAACGGAGAAACGAAGAAAGAAACGGAGAAACGAAGAAAGAAACGGAGATTCGATGAAAGAAACGGAGTAACGAAGAAAGAAACGGAGAATCGGAGAAATAAATGGATAAACGAAGAAATAAACGGAGAAACGAAGAAAGAAACGGAGACACGAAGAAAGAAACGGAGAAACGAAGAAAGAAACGGAGAAACGAACAAAGAAACGGAGAAAAGAACAAAGAAACGTAGAAACGGAGAAATAAATAGAGAAACGAAGAAATAAACGGAGAAACGAACAAGGAAACCGAGAAACGAAGAAAGAAACGGAGAAACGAAGAAAGAAACGGAGAAACGAAGAAAGAAACGGAGATACGATGAAAGAAACGGAGTAACGAAGAAAGAAACGGAGAAACGGAGAAATAAATGGAGAAACGAAGAAATAAACGGAGAAACGAACCAGGAAACGGAGAAACGAAGAAAGAAACGGAGAATCGAAGAAAGAAATGGAGAAACGAAGAAAGAAACGGAGAAACGAAGAAAGAAACGGAGATACGAACAAATAAACGGAGAAACGAAGAAAGAAACGGAGAAACGAAGAAAGAAACGGAGACACGAAGAAAGAAACGGAGAAACGAAGAAAGAAACGGAGAAACGAATAAAGAAACGGACAAACGAACAAAGAAATGTAGAAACGGAGAAATAAATGGAGAAACGAAGAAAGAAACGGAGAAACGAGGAAAGAAACGGAGAAACGAACAAGGAAACCGAGAAACGAAGAAAGAAACGAAGAAACTAAGAAAGAAACGGATAAACGAAGAAAGAAACGGAGAAACGAAGAAAGAAACGGAGAAACGAAGAAAGAAACGGAGAAACGATGAAAGAAACGGAGAAATGAACAAAGAAACGGAGAAACGAAAAAAGAAACGGAGAAACGGAGAAATAAATGGAGAAACGAAGAAATAAACGGAGAAACAAACCAGGAAACGGAGAAACGAAGAAAGAAACGGAGAATCGAAGAAAGAAATGGAGAAACGAAGAAAGAAACGGAGAAACGAAGAAAGAAACGGAGAAACGAAGAAAGAAACGGAGAAACGGAGAAAGAAACGGAGAAACGGAGAAATAAATGGAGAAACGAAGAAATAAACGGAGAAACGAACAAGGAAACGGACAAACGAAGAATGAAACGGAGAAACGGAGAAATAAATGGAGAAACGAAGAAATAAACGGAGAAACGAACAAAGAAACGGAGAAACGAAGAAAGAAACGGAGAAACGGAGAAATAAATGGAGAAACGAAGAAATAAACGGAGAAACGAAGAAAGAAACGGAGAAACGAAGAAAGAACCGGAGCAACGAATCAAGAAACGGAGAAACGAACAAAGAAACGTAGAAACGGAGAAATAAATGGAGAAACGAAGAAAGAAACGGAGAAACGAGGAAAGAAACGGAGAAACGAAGAAAGAAACGGAGAAGCGAACAAAGAAACGGAGAAACGAAGAAAGAAACGGAGAAACGAAGAAAGAAACGGAGAAACGAAGAAAGAAACGGAGAAACGATGAAAGAAACGGAGAAATGAACAAAGAAACGGAGAAACGAAGAAAGAAACGGAGAAACGGAGAAATAAATGGAGAAACGAAGAAATAAACGGAGAAACAAACCAGGAAACGGAGAAACGAAGAACGAAACGGAGAATCGAAGAAAGAAATGCAGAAACGAAGAAAGAAACGGAGAAACGAAGAAAGAAACGGAGATACGAACAAATAAACGGAGAAACGAAGAAAGAAACGGAGAAACGAAGAAAGAAACGGAGACACGAAGGAAGAAACGGAGAAACGAAGAAAGAAACGGAGAAAAGAACAAAGAAACGGAGAAACGAACAAAGAAACGGAGAAACGAAGAAAGAAACGGAGGAACGAAGAAAGAACCGGAGAAACGAACAAAGAAACGGAGAAACGAACAAAGAAACGGAGAAACGAAGAAAGAAACGGAGAAACGATGAAAGAAACGGAGAAATGAACAAAGAAACGGAGAAACGAAGAAAGATACGGAGAAACGGAGAAATAAATGGAGAAACGAAGAAGTAAACGGAGAAACAAACCAGGAAACGGAGAAACGAAGAAAGAAACGGGGAATCGAAGAAAGAAATGGAGAAACGAAGAAAGAAACGGAGAAACTGAGAAATAAATGGAGAAACAAAGAAATAAACGGAGAAACGAACAAGGAAGCGGAGAAACGAAGAAAGAAACGGAGAAACGGAGAAATAAATGGAGAAACGAAGAAATAAACGGAGAAACGAAGAAAGGAACGGAGAAACGAAGAAAGAAACGGAGAAACGGAGAAAGAAACGGAGATTCGATGAAAGAAACGGAGTAACGAAGAAAGAAACGGAGAATCGGAGAAATAAATGGATAAACGAAGAAATAAACGGAGAAACGGAGAAACGAAGTAAGAAACGGAGAAACGGAGAAAGAAACGGAGAAACGGAGAAATAAATGGAGAAACGAAGAAATAAACGGAGAAGTGAACAAGGAAACGGACAAACGAAGAATGAAACGGAGAAACGGAGAAATAAATGGAGAAACGAAGAAATAAACGGAGAAACGAAGAAAGGAACGGCGAAACGAAGAAAGAAACGGAGAAACGAAGAAAGAAACGGAGATTCGATGAAAGAAACGGAGTAACGAAGAAAGATACGGAGAAGCGGAGAAATAAATGTATAAACGAAGAAATAAACGGAGAAACGAAGAAAGAAACGGAGACACGAAGAAAGAAACGGAGAAACGAAGAAAGAAACGGAGAAACGAACAAAGAAACGGAGAAACGAGCAAGGAAACCGAGAAACGAAGAAAGAAACGAAGAAACGAAGAAAGAAACGGAGAAACGAAGAAAGAAACGGTGAAACGAAGAAAGAAACGGAGAAACGAAGAAAGAACCGGGGAAACGAACAAAGAAACGGAGAAACGAACAAAGAAACGGAGAAACGAAGAAAGAAACGGAGAAACGAAGAAAGAAACGGAGGAACGAAGAAAGAACCGGAGAAACGAACAAAGAAACGGAGAAACGAACAAAGAAACGGAGAAACGAAGAAAGAAACGGAGAAACGGAGAAATAAATGGAGATACAAAGAAATAAACGGAGAAACGAACATGGAAACGGAGAAACGAAGAAAGAAACGGAGAAACGGAGAAATAAATGGAGAAACGAAGAAATAAACGGAGAAACGAAGAAAGGAACGGAGAAACGAAGAAAGAAACGGAGAAACGAAGAAAGAAACGGAGATTCGATGAAAGAAACGGAGTAACGAAGAAAGAAACGGAGAATCGGAGAAATAAATGGATAAACGAAGAAATAAACGGAGAAACGAAGAAAGAAACGGAGAAACGAAGAAAGAAACGGAGAAACGGAGAAAGAAACGGAGAAACGGAGAAATAAATGGAGAAACGAAGAAATAAACGGAGAAACGAACAAGGAAACGGACAAATGAAGAATGAAACGGAGAAACGGAGAAATAAATGGAGAAACGAAGAAATAAACGGAGAAACGAAGAAAGGAACGGCGAAACGAAGAAAGAAACGGAGAAACGAAGAAAGAAACGGAGATTCGATGAAAGAAACGGAGTAACGAAGAAAGAAACGGAGAAACGGAGAAATAAATGGAGAAACGAAGAAATTAACCGAGAAACGGAGAAAGAAACGGAGAAACGAACAAAGAAACGGAGAAACGAAGACAGAAACGGAGAAACGAAGAAAGAAACGGAGAAACGGAGAAATAAATGGAGAAACAAAGAAATAAACGGAGAAACGAAGAAATAAACGGAGAAACGAACAAGGAAACGGACAAACGAAGAATGAAACGGAGAAACGGAGAAATAAATGGAGAAACGAAGAAATAAACGGAGAAACGAAGAAAGGAACGGCGAAACGAAGAAAGAAACGGAGAAACGAAGAAAGAAACGGAGACACGAAGAAAGAAACGGAGAAACGAAGAAAGAAACGGAGAAACGAACAAAAAAACGGACAAACGAACAAAGAAATGTAGAAACGGGGAAATAAATGGAGAAACGAAGAAAGAAACGGAGAAACGAGGAAAGAAACGGAGAAACGAAGAAAGAAACGGAGAAGCGAACAAAGAAACGGAGAAACGAAGAAAGAAACGGAGAAACGAAGAAAGAAACGGAGGAACGAAGAAAGAACCGGAGAAACGAACAAAGAAACGGAGAAACGAACAAAGAAACGGAGAAACGAAGAAAGAAACGGAGAAACGGAGAAATAAATGGAGATACAAAGAAATAAACGGAGAAACGAACATGGAAACGGAGAAACGAAGAAAGAAACGGAGAAACGGAGAAATAAATGGAGAAACGAAGAAATAAACGGAGAAACGAAGAAAGGAACGGAGAAACGAAGAAAGAAACGGAGAAACGAAGAAAGAAACGGAGATTCGATGAAAGAAACGGAGTAACGAAGAAAGAAACGGAGAATCGGAGAAATAAATGGATAAACGAAGAAATAAACGGAGAAACGAAGAAAGAAACGGAGAAACGAAGAAAGAAACGGAGAAACGGAGAAAGAAACGGAGAAACGGAGAAATAAATGGAGAAACGAAGAAATAAACGGAGAAACGAACAAGGAAACGGACAAATGAAGAATGAAACGGAGAAACGGAGAAATAAATGGAGAAACGAAGAAATAAACGGAGAAACGAAGAAAGGAACGGCGAAACGAAGAAAGAAACGGAGAAACGAAGAAAGAAACGGAGATTCGATGAAAGAAACGGAGTAACGAAGAAAGAAACGGAGAAACGGAGAAATAAATGGAGAAACGAAGAAATTAACCGAGAAACGGAGAAAGAAACGGAGAAACGAACAAAGAAACGGAGAAACGAAGACAGAAACGGAGAAACGAAGAAAGAAACGGAGAAACGGAGAAATAAATGGAGAAACAAAGAAATAAACGGAGAAACGAAGAAATAAACGGAGAAACGAACAAGGAAACGGACAAACGAAGAATGAAACGGAGAAACGGAGAAATAAATGGAGAAACGAAGAAATAAACGGAGAAACGAAGAAAGGAACGGCGAAACGAAGAAAGAAACGGAGAAACGAAGAAAGAAACGGAGACACGAAGAAAGAAACGGAGAAACGAAGAAAGAAACGGAGAAACGAACAAAGAAACGGACAAACGAACAAAGAAATGTAGAAACGGAGAAATAAATGGAGAAACGAAGAAAGAAACGGAGAAACGAGGAAAGAAACGGAGAAACGAAGAAAGAAACGGAGAAGCGAACAAAGAAACGGAGAAACGAAGAAAGAAACGGAGAAACGAAGAAAGAAACGGAGAAACGAAGAACGAAACGGAGAAACGATGAAAGAAACGGAGAAATGAACAAAGAAACGGAGAAACGAAGAAATTAACCGAGAAACGGAGAAAGAAACGGAGAAACGAACAAAGAAACGGAGAAACGAACAAAGAAACGGAGAAACGAACAAAGAAACGGAGAAACGAACAAAGAAACGGAGAAACGAACAAAGAAACGGAGAAACGAAGAAAGGAACGGAGAAACGGAGAAATAAATGGAGAAACGAAGAAATAAAAGGAGAAACGAACAAAGAAACGGAGAAACGAACAACGAAACGGAGAAACGAACAAAGAAACGGAGAAACGAAGAAAGAAATGGAGAAACGAAGAAATAAACGGAGAAACGAACAAAGAAACGGAGAAACGAAGAGAGAAACGGAGAAACGAAGAAAGAAACGGAGAAACGATCAAAGAAACGGAGAAACGAACAAAGAATCGGAGAAACGAAGAAAGAAGCGGAGAAACGCAGAAATAAATGGAGAAACGAAGAAATAAACGGAGAAACGAAGAATGAAACGGAGAAACGAAGAATGAAACGGAGTAACGAAGAAAGAAACGGAGAAACGAAGAAAGAAACGCAATAACGATGAAAGAAACGCAATAACGATGAAAGAAACGAAGAAACGAAGAAAGAAACGGAGAATCGGAGAAATAAATGGAGAGACGAAGGAATAAACCGAGAAGCGGAGAAACGGAGAAACGGTGCAACGAAGGAAGAAACGGAGAAACGAAGAAAGAAACGGAGAAATGATGAAAGAAACGAAGAAAGAATCGGAGAAACGAAGAAATAAACGGAGAAACGAAGAAAGAAACGGAGAAACGACGAAATAAACGGGGAATCTAAGAAGCAATCGGAGAAACGAAGAAAGAAACGGAGAAACGAAGAAAGAAACGGAGAAACGGAGAAATAAATGGAGAAACGAACAAAAAAAAACGGAGAGACGAAGAAAGAAACGGAGTAACGAAGAAAGAAACGGAGAAACGAAGAAAGAAACGGAGAAACGAAGAAAGATACGGAGAAACGAAGAAATAAATGGAGAAACGAAGAAATAAACGGTGAAACGAACAAAGAAACGGAGAAACGAACAAAGAAACGGAGAAACGAACAAAGAAACGGAGAAACGAAGAAAGAAACGGAGAAATGAAGAAAGAAACGGAGAAACGAACAAAGAAACGGAGAAACGAACAAAGAAACGGAGAAACGAAGAAAGAAACGGAGAAATGAAGAAAGAAACGGAGAAACGAAGAAATTAACCGAGAAACGGAGAAAGAAACGGAGAAACGAACAAAGAAACGGAGAAACGAACAAAGAAACGGAGAAACGAACAAAGAAACGGAGAAACGGAGAAAGAAATGGAGAAGCGAAGAAAGATACGGAGAAACGAAGAAATAAATGGAGAAACGAAGAAATAAACGGAGAAACGAACAAAGAAACGGAGAAACGGAGAAACGAACAAAGTAACGGAGAAACGAACAAAGAAACGGAGAAACGGAGAAATAAATGGAGAAACGAAGAAATAATCCGAGAAACGGAGAAAGAAACGGAGAAACGAACAAAGAAACGGAGAAACGGAGAAAGAAACGGAGAAATGAAGAAAGAAACGGAGAAACGAAGAAATTAACCGAGAAACGGAGAAAGAAACGGAGAAACGAACAAAGAAACGGAGAATCGAACAAAGAAACGGAGAAACGAACAAAGAAACGGAGAAACGAACAAAGAAACGGAGAAACGAAGAAAGAAACGGAGAAACGGAGAAATAAATGGAGAAACGAAGAAATAAACGGAGAAACGAACAAAGAAACGGAGAAACGAACAAAGAAACGGAGAAACGAAGAAAGAAACGGAGAAATGAAGAAGGAAACGGAGAAACGAAGATAGAAACGGAGAAACGAAGAAAGCGACGGAGTAACGAAGAAAGAAACGGAGAAACGAAGAAAGAAACGGAGAAACGAAGAAAGAAACGGAGAAATAAATGGAGAAACAAAGATATAAACGGAGAAACGAAGAAAGAAACGGAGAAACGAAGAAACGATGAAAGAAACGGAAAAACGAAGAAAGAAACGGAGAAACGAAGAAATAAATGGAGAAACGAAGAAAGAAACGAAGAAACGGAGAAATAAATGGAGAAACGAAGAAATAAACTGAGAAACGAACAAGGAAACGAAGAAACGAAGAAATAAATGGAGAAACGAAGAAATAAACGGAGAATCGAAGAAAGAAACGGAGAAACAAAGAAAGAAACGGAGAAACGAACAAAGAAACGGAGAAACGGAGAAATAAATGGAGAAACGAAGAAATAAACGGAGAAACGAAGAAAGAAACGGAGAAACGAAGAAAGAAACGAAGAAACGAAGAACGAAACGGAGTAACGAAGAAAGAAACGATGAAACGAAGAAAGAAACGGGGAAACGGAGAAAGAAATGGAGAAACGAAGAAATAAACGGAGAAACGAAGAAAGAAACGGACAAACGGAGAAAGAAACGGAGAAACGAAGAAATAAACGGAGAAACGAAGAAAGAATCGGAGAAACGATGAAAGAAACGGAGAATCGGAGAAATAAATGGAGAAACGAACAATGAAACGGAGAAACGAACAAAGAAACGGAGAAACGAAGAAAGAAACGCAGAAACAAAGAAAGAAACGGGGATACGAAGAAAGAAACGGAGAAACGAAGGAAGAAACGAAGAAAGAATCGGAGAAACGAAGGAAGAAACGAAGAAAGAAACGGAGAAACGAAGGAAGAAACGAAGAAAGAAACGGAGAAACGGAGAAATAAATGGAGAAACGAAGAAATAAACGGAGAAACGGACCAGGAAACAGAGAAAGAAACGGAGAGTCGAAGAAAGAAATGGAGAAACGAAGAAAGAAACGGGGATACGAAGAAAGAAACGGAGAAACGAAGGAAGAAACGAAGAAAGAAACGGAGAAACGAAGGAAGAAACGAAGAAAGAAACGGAGAATCGGAGAAATAAATGGAGAAACGAAGGAAGAAACCGAGAAACGGAGAAATGGAGAAACGATGAAACGAAGGAAGAAACGGAGAAACGAAGAAAGAAACGGGGAAATGAAGGAATAAACCGAGAAACGGAGAAACGATGAAAGAAACGGAGTAACGATGAAAGAAACGAAGAAACGAAGAAAGAAACGGAGAATCGGAGAAATAAATGGAGAAACGAAGAAATAAACCGAGAAACGGAGAAATGGAGAAACGATGAAACGAAGGAAGAAACGGAGAAACGAAGAAAGAAACGGAGAAATGAAGAAAGAAACGAAGAAACGAAGAAAGAAACGGAGAAACGAAGAAATAAACGGAGAAACGAAGAAAGAAACGGAGAAACGAAGAAATAAACGGAGAATCGAAAAAGCAAACGGAGAAACGAAGAAAGAAACGGAGAAACGAAGAAAGGAACGGAGAAACGAAGAAAGAAACGCAGTGACGATGAAAGAAACGAAGAAACGAAGAAAGCAACGGAGAATCGGAGAAATAAATGGAGAAACGAAGGAATAAACCGAGAAACGGAGAAACGGACAAACGATGAAACGAAGGAAGAAACGGAGAAACGAAGAAAGAAACGGAGAAATGAAGAAAGAAACGAAGAAACGAAGAAAGAAACGGAGAAACGAAGAAATAAACGGAGAAACGAAGAAAGAAACGCAGAAACGAAGAAATAAACGGAGATTCGAAGAAGCAAACGGAGAAACGAAGAAAGAAACGGAGAAACGAAGAAAGAAACGGAGAAACGAAGAAAGAAACGGAGAAACGAAGAAAGAAACGCCGAACGATGAAGGAAACGAAGAAACGAAGAAAGAAACGGAGAATCGGAGAAATAAATGGAGAAACGAAGGAATAAACCGAGAAACGGAGAAACGGACAAACGATGAAACGAAGGAAGAAACGGAGAAACGAAGAAAGAAACGGAGAAATGAAGAAAGAAACGACGAAACGAAGAAAGAAACGGAGAAACGAAGAAAGAAACGGAGAAACGAAGAAAGAAACGGAGATACGATGAAAGAAACGGAGTAATGAAGAAAGAATCGGAGAAACGGAGAAATAAATGGAGAAACGAAGATATAAACGGAGAAACGAAGAATGAAACGGAGAAACGAAGAAAGAAATGGAGAAACGAAGAAAGAAACGGAGTAACGAAGAAAGAAACGAAGAAACGGAGAGTCGGAGAAATAAATGGAGAAACAAAGAAATAAACCGAGAATCGGAGAAAGAAACGGAGAAGCGAACAAAGAAACGGAGAAACGAAGAAAGAAACGGAGAAACGAACAAAGAAACGGAGAAACGAAGAAAGAAATGGAGAAACGAAGAAAGATACGGAGAAACGAAGAAATAAAGGGAGAAACGAAGAAATAAACGGAGAAACGAAGAAAGAAACGGAGAAACGAAGAGAGAAACGGAGAAACGAAGAAAGAAACGGAGAAACGATCAAAGAAACGGAGAAACGAACAAAGAATCGGAGAAACGAAGAACGAAGCGGAGAAACGCATAAATAAATGGAGAAACGAAGAAATAAACGGAGAAACGAAGAATGAAATGGAGAAACGAAGAAAGAAACGGAGTAACGAAGAAAGAAACGGAGAAACGGAGAAATAAATGGATAAACGAAGAAATAAACGGAGAAACGAAGAATGAAACGGAGAAACGAAGAAAGAAACGGAGAAACGAAGAAAGAAACGGAGAAACGAAGAAAGAACCGGAGAAACGAAGGAAGAAACGGAGAAACGAAGAAGGAAACGGAGAAACGGGGAAACGAAGAAAGAAACCGAGAAACGGAGAAATAAATGGAGAAACGAAGAAATAAACGGAGAAACGAACAAGGAAACGGAGAAACGAAGAAAGAAACGAAGAAACGGAGAAATAAATGGAGAAACGAAGAAATAAACGCAGAAACGAAGAAAGATACGGAGAAACGAAGAAAGAAACGGAGAAACGAAGAAAGGAACGGAGTAACGATGAAAGAAACGAAGAAACGAAGAAAGAAACGGGGAATCGGAGAAATAAATGGAGAAACGAAGGAATAAACTGACAAACGGAGAAACGGAGAAACGATGAAACGAAGGAAGAAACGGAGAAACGAAGAAAGAAACGGAGAAACAAAGAAAGAAACACAGAATCGGAGAAATAAATGGAGAAACGAAGAAATAAACGGAGAAACGAAGAAAGATACGGAGAAACGAAGAAAGAAACGGAGAAACGAAGAAAGAAACGGAGTAACGATGAAAGAAACGAAGAAACGAAGAAAGAAACGGAGAATCGGAGAAATAAATGGGGAAACGAAGGAATAAACCGACAAACGGAGAAACGGAGAAACGATGAAACGAAGGAAGAAACGGAGAAACGAAGAAAGAAACGGAGAAACGAAGAAAGAAACACAGAATCGGAGAAATAAATGGAGAAACGAAGAAATAAACCGAGAATCGGAGAAAGAAACGGAGTAACGAAGAAAGAGACGGAGAAACGAAGAAAGAAACGCAGAAACGGAGAAATAAATGGAGAAACGAAGAAATAAACGGAGACACGAAGAAAGAAACGGAGAAACGAAGGAAGAACCGGAGAAACGAAGAAAGAAACGGAGAAACGAAGAAAGAAACGGAGAAACGAAGAAAGAACCGGGGAAACGAAGAAAGAAACGGAGAAACGAACAAAGAAACGGAGACACGAAGAAAGAAACGGAGAAACGGAGAAAGAAACGGAGAAACGAAGAAAGAAACGGGGAAACGAAGAAAGAAACGGAGAAACGAACAAAGAAACGGAGAAACGAGCAAAGAAACGGAGAAACGGAGAAATAAATGGAGAAACGAAGAAATAAACGGAGAAACGAAGAAAGAAACGGGGAAACGAAGAAAGAAACAGAGAAACGAACAAAGAAACGGAGAAACGAGCAAAGAAACGGAGAAACGGAGAAATAAATGGAGAAACGAAGAAATAAACGGAGAAACGAAGAAAGAAACGGGGAAACGAAGAAAGAAACAGAGAAACGAACAAAGATACGGAGAAACGAACAAAGAAACGGAGAAACGAAGAAAGAAACGGAGTAACGAAGAAAGAAACGGAGATACGATGAAAGATACGGAGAAACGAAGAAAGAAACGCAGAAACGAAGAAAGAACCGGAGAAACGAAGAAAGAAACGGAGAAACGAAGAAAGAAACGGAGTAACGAAGAAAGAGACGGAGAAACGAAGAAAGAAACGCAGTAACGATGAAAGAAACGAAGAAACGAACCAGGAAACGGAGAAACGAAGAAAGAAACGGAGAATCGAAGAAAGAAATGGAGAAACGAAGAAAGAAACGGAGAAACGAAGAATGAAACGGAGATACGAACAAAGAAACGGAGAAACGAAGAAAGAAACGGAGAAACGAAGAAAGAAACGGAGAAACGAAGAAAGAAACGGGGAAACGAAGAAAGAAACGGAGAAACGAACAAAGAAACGGAGAAACGAGCAAAGAAACGGAGAAACGGAGAAATAAATGGAGAAACGAAGAAATAAACGGAGAAACGAAGAAAGAAACGGGGAAACGAAGAAAGAAACAGAGAAACGAACAAAGAAACGGAGAAACGAGCAAAGAAACGGAGAAACGGAGAAATAAATGGAGAAACGAAGAAATAAACGGAGAAACGAACAAGGAAACCGAGAAACGAAGAAAGAAACTAAGAAACGAAGAAAGAAACGGAGAAACGAAGAAAGAAACGGAGAAACGAAGAAAGAAACGGAGATACGATGAAAGATACGGAGAAACGAAGAAAGAAACGGCGAAACGAAGAAAGAACCGGAGAAACGAACAAAGATACGGAGAAACGAACAAAGAAACGGAGAAACGAAGAAAGAAACGGAGTAACGAAGAAAGAAACGGAGATACGATGAAAGATACGGAGAAACGAAGAAAGAAACGGAGTAACGAAGAAAGAAACGGAGAAATAAATGGATAAACGAAGAAATAAATGGATAAACGAAGAAATAAACGGAGAAACGAAGAAAGAAACGGAGAAACGAAGAAAGAAACGGAGAAACGGAGAAATTAACCGAGAAACGGAGAAAGAAACGGAGAAACGAACAAAGACACGGAGAAACGAAGAAAGGAACGGAGAAACGAAGAATGAAACGGAGAAACGAAGAAACAACCGGAGAAACGAACAATGAAACGGAGGAACGAAGAAAGAAACGGAGAAACGAAGAAAGAAACGGAGAAACGGAGAAATAAATGGAGAAACGAAGATATAAACGGAGAAACGAACAAGGAAACGGAGAAACGAAGAAAGAAACGGAGATACGGAGAAAGAAATGGAGGAACGAAGAAATAAACGGAGAAACGAAGAAAGGAACGGAGAAACGAAGAAGGAACGGAGAAACGCAGAAAGAAACGGAGATTCGATGAAAGAAACGGAGAAACGAAGAAAGAAACACAGAATCGGAGAAATAAATGGAGAAACGAAGAAATAAACCGAGAATCGGAGAAAGAAACGGAGTAACGAAGAAAGAGACGGAGAAACGAAGAAAGAAACGCAGAAACGGAGAAATAAATGGAGAAACGAAGAAATAAACGGAGAAACGAAGAAAGAAACGGAGAAACGAAGGAAGAACCGGAGAAACGAAGAAAGAAACGGAGAAACGAAGAAAGAAACGGAGAAACGAAGAAAGAACCGGGGAAACGAAGAAAGAAACGGAGAAACGAACAAAGAAACGGAGACACGAAGAAAGAAACGGAGAAACGGAGAAAGAAACGGAGAAACGAAGAAAGAAACGGGGAAACGAAGAAAGAAACGGAGAAACGAACAAAGAAACGGAGAAACGAGCAAAGAAACGGAGAAACGGAGAAATAAATGGAGAAACGAAGAAATAAACGGAGAAACGAAGAAAGAAACGGGGAAACGAAGAAAGAAACAGAGAAACGAACAAAGAAACGGAGAAACGAGCAAAGAAACGGAGAAACGGAGAAATAAATGGAGAAACGAAGAAATAAACGGAGAAACGAAGAAAGAAACGGGGAAACGAAGAAAGAAACAGAGAAACGAACAAAGATACGGAGAAACGATCAAAGAAACGGAGAAACGAAGAAAGAAACGGAGTAACGAAGAAAGAAACGGAGATACGATGAAAGATACGGAGAAACGAAGAAAGAAACGCAGAAACGAAGAAAGAACCGGAGAAACGAAGAAAGAAACGGAGAAACGAAGAAAGAAACGGAGTAACGAAGAAAGAGACGGAGAAACGAAGAAAGAAACGCAGTAACGATGAAAGAAACGAAGAAACGAACCAGGAAACGGAGAAACGAAGAAAGAAACGGAGAATCGAAGAAAGAAATGGAGAAACGAAGAAAGAAACGGAGAAACGAAGAATGAAACGGAGATACGAACAAAGAAACGGAGAAACGAAGAAAGAAACGGAGAAACGAAGAAAGAAACGGAGAAACGAAGAAAGAAACGGGGAAACGAAGAAAGAAACGGAGAAACGAAGGAAGAAACGAAGAAAGAAACGGAGAATCGGAGAAATAAATGGAGAAACGAAGGAAGAAACCGAGAAACGGAGAAATGGAGAAACGATGAAACGAAGGAAGAAACGGAGAAACGAAGAAAGAAACGGGGAAATGAAGGAATAAACCGAGAAACGGAGAAACGATGAAAGAAACGGAGTAACGATGAAAGAAACGAAGAAACGAAGAAAGAAACGGAGAATCGGAGAAATAAATGGAGAAACGAAGAAATAAACCGAGAAACGGAGAAATGGAGAAACGATGAAACGAAGGAAGAAACGGAGAAACGAAGAAAGAAACGGAGAAATGAAGAAAGAAACGAAGAAACGAAGAAAGAAACGGAGAAACGAAGAAATAAACGGAGAAACGAAGAAAGAAACGGAGAAACGAAGAAATAAACGGAGAATCGAAAAAGCAAACGGAGAAACGAAGAAAGAAACGGAGAAACGAAGAAAGGAACGGAGAAACGAAGAAAGAAACGCAGTGACGATGAAAGAAACGAAGAAACGAAGAAAGCAACGGAGAATCGGAGAAATAAATGGAGAAACGAAGGAATAAACCGAGAAACGGAGAAACGGACAAACGATGAAACGAAGGAAGAAACGGAGAAACGAAGAAAGAAACGGAGAAATGAAGAAAGAAACGAAGAAACGAAGAAAGAAACGGAGAAACGAAGAAATAAACGGAGAAACGAAGAAAGAAACGCAGAAACGAAGAAATAAACGGAGATTCGAAGAAGCAAACGGAGAAACGAAGAAAGAAACGGAGAAACGAAGAAAGAAACGGAGAAACGAAGAAAGAAACGGAGAAACGAAGAAAGAAACGCCGAACGATGAAGGAAACGAAGAAACGAAGAAAGAAACGGAGAATCGGAGAAATAAATGGAGAAACGAAGGAATAAACCGAGAAACGGAGAAACGGACAAACGATGAAACGAAGGAAGAAACGGAGAAACGAAGAAAGAAACGGAGAAATGAAGAAAGAAACGACGAAACGAAGAAAGAAACGGAGAAACGAAGAAAGAAACGGAGAAACGAAGAAAGAAACGGAGATACGATGAAAGAAACGGAGTAATGAAGAAAGAATCGGAGAAACGGAGAAATAAATGGAGAAACGAAGATATAAACGGAGAAACGAAGAATGAAACGGAGAAACGAAGAAAGAAATGGAGAAACGAAGAAAGAAACGGAGTAACGAAGAAAGAAACGAAGAAACGGAGAGTCGGAGAAATAAATGGAGAAACAAAGAAATAAACCGAGAATCGGAGAAAGAAACGGAGAAGCGAACAAAGAAACGGAGAAACGAAGAAAGAAACGGAGAAACGAACAAAGAAACGGAGAAACGAAGAAAGAAATGGAGAAACGAAGAAAGATACGGAGAAACGAAGAAATAAAGGGAGAAACGAAGAAATAAACGGAGAAACGAAGAAAGAAACGGAGAAACGAAGAGAGAAACGGAGAAACGAAGAAAGAAACGGAGAAACGATCAAAGAAACGGAGAAACGAACAAAGAATCGGAGAAACGAAGAACGAAGCGGAGAAACGCATAAATAAATGGAGAAACGAAGAAATAAACGGAGAAACGAAGAATGAAATGGAGAAACGAAGAAAGAAACGGAGTAACGAAGAAAGAAACGGAGAAACGGAGAAATAAATGGATAAACGAAGAAATAAACGGAGAAACGAAGAATGAAACGGAGAAACGAAGAAAGAAACGGAGAAACGAAGAAAGAAACGGAGAAACGAAGAAAGAACCGGAGAAACGAAGGAAGAAACGGAGAAACCAAGAAGGAAACGGAGAAACGGGGAAACGAAGAAAGAAACCGAGAAACGGAGAAATAAATGGAGAAACGAAGAAATAAACGGAGAAACGAACAAGGAAACGGAGAAACGAAGAAAGAAACGAAGAAACGGAGAAATAAATGGAGAAACGAAGAAATAAACGCAGAAACGAAGAAAGATACGGAGAAACGAAGAAAGAAACGGAGAAACGAAGAAAGGAACGGAGTAACGATGAAAGAAACGAAGAAACGAAGAAAGAAACGGGGAATCGGAGAAATAAATGGAGAAACGAAGGAATAAACTGACAAACGGAGAAACGGAGAAACGATGAAACGAAGGAAGAAACGGAGAAACGAAGAAAGAAACGGAGAAACAAAGAAAGAAACACAGAATCGGAGAAATAAATGGAGAAACGAAGAAATAAACGGAGAAACGAAGAAAGATACGGAGAAACGAAGAAAGAAACGGAGAAACGAAGAAAGAAACGGAGTAACGATGAAAGAAACGAAGAAACGAAGAAAGAAACGGAGAATCGGAGAAATAAATGGGGAAACGAAGGAATAAACCGACAAACGGAGAAACGGAGAAACGATGAAACGAAGGAAGAAACGGAGAAACGAAGAAAGAAACGGAGAAACGAAGAAAGAAACACAGAATCGGAGAAATAAATGGAGAAACGAAGAAATAAACCGAGAATCGGAGAAAGAAACGGAGTAACGAAGAAAGAGACGGAGAAACGAAGAAAGAAACGCAGAAACGGAGAAATAAATGGAGAAACGAAGAAATAAACGGAGAAACGAAGAAAGAAACGGAGAAACGAAGGAAGAACCGGAGAAACGAAGAAAGAAACGGAGAAACGAAGAAAGAAACGGAGAAACGAAGAAAGAACCGGGGAAACGAAGAAAGAAACGGAGAAACGAACAAAGAAACGGAGACACGAAGAAAGAAACGGAGAAACGGAGAAAGAAACGGAGAAACGAAGAAAGAAACGGGGAAACGAAGAAAGAAACGGAGAAACGAACAAAGAAACGGAGAAACGAGCAAAGAAACGGAGAAACGGAGAAATAAATGGAGAAACGAAGAAATAAACGGAGAAACGAAGAAAGAAACGGGGAAACGAAGAAAGAAACAGAGAAACGAACAAAGAAACGGAGAAACGAGCAAAGAAACGGAGAAACGGAGAAATAAATGGAGAAACGAAGAAATAAACGGAGAAACGAAGAAAGAAACGGGGAAACGAAGAAAGAAACAGAGAAACGAACAAAGATACGGAGAAACGAACAAAGAAACGGAGAAACGAAGAAAGAAACGGAGTAACGAAGAAAGAAACGGAGATACGATGAAAGATACGGAGAAACGAAGAAAGAAACGCAGAAACGAAGAAAGAACCGGAGAAACGAAGAAAGAAACGGAGAAACGAAGAAAGAAACGGAGTAACGAAGAAAGAGACGGAGAAACGAAGAAAGAAACGCAGTAACGATGAAAGAAACGAAGAAACGAACCAGGAAACGGAGAAACGAAGAAAGAAACGGAGAATCGAAGAAAGAAATGGAGAAACGAAGAAAGAAACGGAGAAACGAAGAATGAAACGGAGATACGAACAAAGAAACGGAGAAACGAAGAAAGAAACGGAGAAACGAAGAAAGAAACGGAGAAACGAAGAAAGAAACGGGGAAACGAAGAAAGAAACGGAGAAACGAACAAAGAAACGGAGAAACGAGCAAAGAAACGGAGAAACGGAGAAATAAATGGAGAAACGAAGAAATAAACGGAGAAACGAAGAAAGAAACGGGGAAACGAAGAAAGAAACAGAGAAACGAACAAAGAAACGGAGAAACGAGCAAAGAAACGGAGAAACGGAGAAATAAATGGAGAAACGAAGAAATAAACGGAGAAACGAACAAGGAAACCGAGAAACGAAGAAAGAAACTAAGAAACGAAGAAAGAAACGGAGAAACGAAGAAAGAAACGGAGAAACGAAGAAAGAAACGGAGATACGATGAAAGATACGGAGAAACGAAGAAAGAAACGGAGAACCGAAGAAAGAACCGGAGAAACGAACAAAGATACGGAGAAACGAACAAAGAAACGGAGAAACGAAGAAAGAAACGGAGTAACGAAGAAAGAAACGGAGATACGATGAAAGATACGGAGAAACGAAGAAAGAAACGGAGAAACGAAGAAAGAACCGGAGAAACGAACAAAGATACGGAGTAACGAACAAAGAAACGGAGAAACGAAGAAAGAAACGGAGTAACGAAGAAAGAAACGGAGAAATAAATGGATAAACGAAGAAATAAATGGATAAACGAAGAAATAAACGGAGAAACGAAGAAAGAAACGGAGAAACGAAGAAAGAAACGGAGAAACGGAGAAATTAACCGAGAAACGGAGAAAGAAACGGAGAAACGAACAAAGACACGGAGAAACGAAGAAAGGAACGGAGAAACGAAGAATGAAACGGAGAAACGAAGAAACAACCGGAGAAACGAACAATGAAACGGAGGAACGAAGAAAGAAACGGAGAAACGAAGAAAGAAACGGAGAAACGGAGAAATAAATGGAGAAACGAAGATATAAACGGAGAAACGAACAAGGAAACGGAGAAACGAAGAAAGAAACGGAGATACGGAGAAAGAAATGGAGGAACGAAGAAATAAACGGAGAAACGAAGAAAGGAACGGAGAAACGAAGAAGGAACGGAGAAACGCAGAAAGAAACGGAGATTCGATAAAAGAAACGGAGAAACGAAGAAAGAAACACAGAATCGGAGAAATAAATGGAGAAACGAAGAAATAAACCGAGAATCGGAGAAAGAAACGGAGTAACGAAGAAAGAGACGGAGAAACGAAGAAAGAAACGCAGAAACGGAGAAATAAATGGAGAAACGAAGAAATAAACGGAGAAACGAAGAAAGAAACGGAGAAACGAAGGAAGAACCGGAGAAACGAAGAAAGAAACGGAGAAACGAAGAAAGAAACGGAGAAACGAAGAAAGAACCGGGGAAACGAAGAAAGAAACGGAGAAACGAACAAAGAAACGGAGACACGAAGAAAGAAACGGAGAAACGGAGAAAGAAACGGAGAAACGAAGAAAGAAACGGGGAAACGAAGAAAGAAACGGAGAAACGAACAAAGAAACGGAGAAACGAGCAAAGAAACGGAGAAACGGAGAAATAAATGGAGAAACGAAGAAATAAACGGAGAAACGAAGAAAGAAACGGGGAAACGAAGAAAGAAACAGAGAAACGAACAAAGAAACGGAGAAACGAGCAAAGAAACGGAGAAACGGAGAAATAAATGGAGAAACGAAGAAATAAACGGAGAAACGAAGAAAGAAACGGGGAAACGAAGAAAGAAACAGAGAAACGAACAAAGATACGGAGAAACGAACAAAGAAACGGAGAAACGAAGAAAGAAACGGAGTAACGAAGAAAGAAACGGAGATACGATGAAAGATACGGAGAAACGAAGAAAGAAACGCAGAAACTAAGAAAGAACCGGAGAAACGAAGAAAGAAACGGAGAAACGAAGAAAGAAACGGAGTAACGAAGAAAGAGACGGAGAAACGAAGAAAGAAACGCAGTAACGATGAAAGAAACGAAGAAACGAACCAGGAAACGGAGAAACGAAGAAAGAAACGGAGAATCGAAGAAAGAAATGGAGAAACGAAGAAAGAAACGGAGAAACGAAGAATGAAACGGAGATACGAACAAAGAAACGGAGAAACGAAGAAAGAAACGGAGAAACGAAGAAAGAAACGGAGAAACGAAGAAAGAAACGGGGAAACGAAGAAAGAAACGGAGAAACGAACAAAGAAACGGAGAAACGAGCAAAGAAACGGAGAAACGGAGAAATAAATGGAGAAACGAAGAAATAAACGGAGAAACGAAGAAAGAAACGGGGAAACGAAGAAAGAAACAGAGAAACGAACAAAGAAACGGAGAAACGAGCAAAGAAACGGAGAAACGGAGAAATAAATGGAGAAACGAAGAAATAAACGGAGAAACGAACAAGGAAACCGAGAAACGAAGAAAGAAACTAAGAAACGAAGAAAGAAACGGAGAAACGAAGAAAGAAACGGAGAAACGAAGAAAGAAACGGAGATACGATGAAAGATACGGAGAAACGAAGAAAGAAACGGAGAAACGAAGAAAGAACCGGAGAAACGAACAAAGATACGGAGAAACGAACAAAGAAACGGAGAAACGAAGAAAGAAACGGAGTAACGAAGAAAGAAACGGAGATACGATGAAAGATACGGAGAAACGAAGAAAGAAACGGAGAAACGAAGAAAGAACCGGAGAAACGAACAAAGATACGGAGTAACGAACAAAGAAACGGAGAAACGAAGAAAGAAACGGAGTAACGAAGAAAGAAACGGAGAAATAAATGGATAAACGAAGAAATAAATGGATAAACGAAGAAATAAACGGAGAAACGAAGAAAGAAACGGAGAAACGAAGAAAGAAACGGAGAAACGGAGAAATTAACCGAGAAACGGAGAAAGAAACGGAGAAACGAACAAAGACACGGAGAAACGAAGAAAGGAACGGAGAAACGAAGAATGAAACGGAGAAACGAAGAAACAACCGGAGAAACGAACAATGAAACGGAGGAACGAAGAAAGAAACGGAGAAACGAAGAAAGAAACGGAGAAACGGAGAAATAAATGGAGAAACGAAGATATAAACGGAGAAACGAACAAGGAAACGGAGAAACGAAGAAAGAAACGGAGATACGGAGAAAGAAATGGAGGAACGAAGAAATAAACGGAGAAACGAAGAAAGGAACGGAGAAACGAAGAAGGAACGGAGAAACGCAGAAAGAAACGGAGATTCGATGAAAGAAACGGAGTAACGAAGAAAGAAACGGAGAAACTGAGAAATAAATAGATAAACGAAGAAAGAAACGGAGAAACGAAGAAAGAAACGGAGAAACGAAGAAAGAACCGGAGAAACGAAGGAAGAAACGGAGAAACGAAGAAGGAAACGGAGAAACGGGGAAACGAAGAAAGAAACGGAGAAACGGAGAAATAAATGGAGAAACGAAGAAATAAACGGAGAAACGAACAAGGAAACGGAGAAACGAAGAAAGAAACGAAGAAACGGAGAAATAAATGGAGAAACGAAGAAATAAACGCAGAAACGAAGAAAGATACGGAGAAACGAAGAAAGAAACGGAGAAACGAAGAAGGAAACGGAGTAACGATGAAAGAAACGAAGAAACGAAGAAAGAAACGGGGAATCGGAGAAATAAATGGAGAAACGAAGGAATAAACCGACAAACGGAGAAACGGAGAAACGATGAAACGAAGGAAGAAACGGAGAAACGATGAAAGAAACGGAGAAACGAAGAAAGAAACACAGAATCGGAGAAATAAATGGAGAAACGAAGAAATAAACCGAGAATCGGAGAAAGAAACGGAGTAACGAAGAAAGAAACGAAAAGACGAAGAAAGAAACGGAGTAACGATGAAAGAAACGAAGGAACGAAGAAAGAAACGGAGAATCGGAGAAATAAATGGAGAAACGAAGGAATAAACCGAGAAACGGAGAAACGGAGAAACGATGAGACGAAGGAAGAAACGGAGAAACGAAGAAAGAAACGGAGAAATGATGAAAGAAACGAAGAAACGAAGAAAGAATCGGAGAAACGAAGAAATAAACGGAGAAACGAAGAAAGAAACGGAGAAACGAAGAAATAAACGGGGAATCGAAGAAGCAATCGGAGAAACGAAGAAAGAAACGGAGAAACGAAGAAGTAAACGGAGAGACGAAGAAAGAAACGGAGAAACGAAGAAAGAAACGGAGATACGAAGCAAGAAACGCAATAACGATGAAAGAAACGAAGGAACGAAGAAAGAACCGGAGAAACGAAGAAATAAACGGAGAAACGAAGAAAGAAACGGAGAAACGAAGAAATAAACGGGGAATCGAAGAAGCAATCGGAGAAACGAAGAGAGAAACGGAGATACGAAGAAAGAAACGCAGAAACGGAGAAATAAATGGAGAAACGAAGAAATAAACGGAGAGACGAAGAAAGAAACGTAGAAACGAAGAAAGAAACGGAGTAACGAAGAAAGGAACGAAGAAACGAACAAAGAAACGGAGAAATGATGAAAGAAACGAAGAAACGAAGAAAGAATCGGAGAAACGAAGAAATAAACGGAGAAACGATGAAAGAAACGGAGAAACGAAGAAATAAACGGGGAATCGAAGAAGCCATCGGAGAAACGAAGAAAGAAACGGAGATACGAAGAAAGAAACGGAGAAACGGAGAAATAAATGGAGAAACGAAGAAATAAACGGAGAAACGAAGAAAGAAACGGAGATACGAAGAAAGAAACGTAATTACGATGAAAGAAACGAAGGAACGGAGAAAGAAACGGAGTAACGAACAAAGAAACGGAGAAACGGAGAAATAAATGGATAAACGAAGAAATAAACGGAGAAACGAAGAAAGAAACGGAGAAACGAAGAAAGAAACGGAGAAACGAAGAAAGAAACGGAGAAACGAAGAAAGAAACGGAGAAACGAAGAAAGAAACGGAGAAATAAATGGAGAAACGAAGAAATAAACCGAGAAACGGAGAGAGAAACGGAGAAGCGAAGAAAGAAACGGAGAAACGAAGAAAGAAACCGAGAAACGAAGAAAGAAACGGAGAAACGAAGAAAGAACCGGAGAAACGAAGAAAGAAACGGAGAAACGAAGAAAGAAACGGAGAAACGGGGAAACGAAAAAAGAAACGGAGAAACGAAGAAAGAAACGGACAAAC
The DNA here is from genome assembly GCF_051014685.1 of Ptiloglossa arizonensis. Taxonomy (NCBI): domain Eukaryota; kingdom Metazoa; phylum Arthropoda; class Insecta; order Hymenoptera; family Colletidae; genus Ptiloglossa; species Ptiloglossa arizonensis. The sequence continues at coordinate 729,108 of NW_027478634.1, forward strand.
GAAGAAAGAAACGGAGAAACGAAGAAAGAAACGGAGAAATAAATGGAGAAACGAAGAAATAAACCGAGAAACGGAGAGAGAAACGGAGAAACGAAGAAAGAAACGGAGAAACGAAGAAAGAAACCGAGAAACGAAGAAAGAAACGGAGAAACGAAGAAAGAACCGGAGAAACGAAGAAAGAAACGGAGAAACGAAGGAAGAAACGGAGAAACGGGGAAACGAAGAAAGAAACGGAGAAACGGAGAAATAAATGGAGAAACGAAGAAAGAAACGGAGAAATGATGAAAGAAACGAAGAAACGAAGAAAGAATCGGAGAAAAGAAGAAATAAACGGGGAATCGAAGAAGCAATCGGAGAAACGAAGAAAGAAACGGAGAAACGAAGAAATAAACGGAGAGACGAAGAAAGAAACGGAGAACCGAGGAAAGAAACGGAGAAACGAAGAAAGAAACGCAGTAACTATGAAAGAAACGAAGAAACGAAGAAAGAAACGGAGAATCGGAGAAATAAATGGAGAAACGAAGGAATAAACCGAGAAACGGAGAAACGGAGAAACGGTGAAACGAAGGAAGAAACGGAGAAACGAGGAAAGAAACGGAGAAATGATGAAAGAAACGAAGAAACGAAGAAAGAATCGGAGAAACGAAGAAATAAACGGAGAAACGAAGAAAGGAACGCAATAACGATGAAAGAAACGAAGAAACGAAGAAAGAAACGGAGAATCGGAGAAATAAATGGAGAGACGAAGGAATAAACCGAGAAGCGGAGAAACGGAGAAACGGTGCAACGAAGGAAGAAACGGAGAAACGAAGAAAGAAACGGAGAAATGATGAAAGAAACGAAGAAAGAATCGGAGAAACGAAGAAATAAACGGAGAAACGAAGAAAGAAACGGAGAAACGACGAAATAAACGGGGAATCTGAGAAGCAATCGGAGAAACGAAGAAAGAAACGGAGAAACGAAGAAAGAAACGGAGAAACGGAGAAATAAATGGAGAAACGAACAAAAAAAAACGGAGAGACGAAGAAAGAAACAGAGAAACGAAGAAAGAAACGGAGAAACGAAGAAAGAAACGCAGTAACGATGAAAGAAACGAAGAAACGAAGAAAGAAACGGAGAATCGGAGAAATAAATGGAGAAACGAAGGAATAAACCGAGAAACGGAGAAACGGAGAAACGCTGAAACGAAGGAAGAAACGGAGAAACGAAGAAAGAAACGGAGAAATGATGAAAGAAACGAAGAAACTATCGGAGAAACGAAGAAATAAACGGAGAAACGAAGAAAGAAACGGAGAAACGAAGAAATAAACGGGGAATCGAAGAAGCAATCGGAGAAACGAAGAAAGAAACGGAGAAACGAAGAAATGAACGGAGAGACGAAGAAAGAAACGGAGAAACGAAGAAAGAAACGCAGTAACGATGAAAGAAACGAAGAAACGAAGAAAGAAACGGAGAATCGGAGAAATAAATGGAGAAACGAAGGAATATACCGAGAAACGGAGAAACGGAGAAACGGTGAAACGAAGGAAGAAACGGAGAAACGAAGAAAGAAACGGAGAAATGATGAAAGAAACGAAGAAACGAAGAAAGAATCGGAGAAACGAAGAAATAGACGGAGAAACGAAGAAAGAAACGGAGAAACAACGAAATAAACGGGGAATCGAAGAAGCAATCGGAGAAACGAAGAAAGAAACGGAGAAACGAAGAAAGAAACGGAGAAACGGAGAAACAAACGGAGAAACGAAGAAAGAATAGGAGAAACGAAGAAAGAAACGGAGAAACGAAGAAAGAAACGGAGAAACGAAGAAAGAAACGAAGAAACGGAGAAATAAATGGAGAAACGAAGAAATAAACAGAGAAACGAACAAGGAAACGAAGAAACGAAGAAATAAATGGAGAGACGAAGAAATAAACGGAGAAACGAAGAAAGAAACGTAGAAACGGAGAAATAAATGGAGAAACGAAGAAACGGAGAAATAAATGGAGAAACGAAGAAATAAACGGAGAAACGAACAAGGAAACGAAGAAACGAAGAAATAAATGGAGAAACGAAGAAATAAACGGAGAATCGAAGAAAGAAACGGAGAAACAAAGAAAGAAACGGAGAAACGAACAAAGAAACGGAGAAACGAAGAGAGAAACGGAGAAACGAAGAAAGAAACGGAGAAACGATCAAAGAAACGGAGAAACGGAGAAATAAATGGAGAAACGAAGAAATAAACGGAGAAACGAACAAAGAAACGGAGAAACGAACAAAGAAACGGAGAAACGAACAAAGAAACGGAGAAACGAAGAAAGAAACGGAGAAATGAAGAAAGAAACGGAGAAACGAAGAAATTAACCGAGAAACGGAGAAAGAAACGGAGAAACGAACAAAGAAACGGAGAAACGAACAAAGAAACGGAGAAACGAACAAAGAAACGGAGAAACGAACAAAGAAACGGAGAAACGGAGAAATAAATGGAGAAACGCAGAAATAAACCGAGAAACGGAGAAAGAAACGGAAAAACGAACAAAGAAACGGAGAAACGAAGAATGAAATGGAGAAACGAAGAAAGATACGGAGAAACGAAGAAATAAATGGAGAAAGGAAGAAATAAACGGAGAAACGAACAAAGAAACGGAGAAACGAAGAGAGAAACGGAGAAACGAAGAAAGAAACGGAGAAACGAAGAAAGAAACGGAGAAACGACCAAAGAAACGGAGAAACGAACAAAGAATCGGAGAAACGAAGAAAGAAGCGGAGAAACGCAGAAATAAATGGAGAAACGAAGAAATAAACGGAGAAACGAAGAATGAAACGGAGAAACGAAGATAGAAACGGAGTAACGAAGAAAGAAACGGAGAAACGAAGAAAGAAACGGAGAAACGAAGAAAGATACGGAGAAACGAAGAAATAAATGGAGAAACGAAGAAATAAACGGTGAAACGAACAAAGAAACGGAGAAATGAACAAAGAAACGGAGAAACGAAGAAAGAAACTGAGAAACGAAGAAAGAAACGGAGAAATGAAGAAAGAAACGGAGAAACGAACAAAGAAACGGAGAAACGAACAAAGAAACGGAGAAACGAAGAAAGAAACGGAGAAATGAAGAAAGAAACGGAGAAACGAAGAAATTAACCGAGAAACGGAGAAAGAAACGGAGAAACGAACAAAGAAACGGAGAAACGAACAAAGAAACGGAGAAACGAACAAAGAAACGGAGAAACGGAGAAAGAAATGGAGAAGCGAAGAAAGATACGGAGAAACGAAGAAATAAATGGAGAAACGAAGAAATAAACGGAGAAACGAACAAAGAAACGGAGAAACGAAGAGAGAAACGGAGAAACGAACAAAGTAACGGAGAAACGAACAAAGAAACGGAGAAACGGAGAAATAAATGGAGAAACGAAGAAATAAACCGAGAAACGGAGAAAGAAACGGAGAAACGAACAAAGAAACGGAGAAACGGAGAAAGAAATGGAGAAGCGAAGAAAGATACGGAGAAACGAAGAAATAAATGGAGAAACGAAGAAATAAACGGAGAAACGAAGAAAGAAACGGAGAAACGAAGAAATAAACGGAGAATCGAAAAAGCAAACGGAGAAACGAAGAAAGAAACGTAGAAACGAAGAAAGGAACGGAGAAACGAAGAAAGAAACGCAGTGACGATGAAGGAAACGAAGAAACGAAGAAAGAAACGGAGAATCGGAGAAATAAATGGAGAAACGAAGGAATAAACCGAGAAACGGAGAAACAGAGAAACGCTGAAACGAAGGAAGGAACGGAGAAACGAAGAAAGAAACGGAGAAATGATGAAAGAAACGAAGAAACGAAGAAACTATCGGAGAAACGAAGAAATAAACGGAGAAACGAAGAAAGAAACGGAGAAACGAAGAAATAAACGGGGAATCGAAGAAGCAATCGGAGAAACGAAGAAAGAAACGGAGAAACGAAGAAATGAACGGAGAGACGAAGAAAGAAACGGCGAAACGAAGAAAGAAACGCAGTAACGATGAAAGAAACGAAGAAACGAAGAAAGAAACGGAGAATCGGAGAAATAAATGGAGAAACGAAGGAATATACCGAGAAACGGAGAAACGGAGAAACGGTGAAACGAAGGAAGAAACGGAGAAACGAAGAAAGAAACGGAGAAATGATGAAAGAAACGAAGAAACGAAGAAAGAATCGGAGAAACGAAGAAATAGACGGAGAAACGAAGAAAGAAAGGGAGAAACAACGAAATAAACGGGGAATCGAAGAAGCAATCGGAGAAACGAAGAAAGAAACGGAGAAACGAAGAAAGAAACGGAGAAACGGAGAAATAAACGGAGAAACGAAGAAAGAATAGGAGAAACGAAGAAAGAAACGGAGAAACGAAGAAAGAAACGGAGAAACGAAGAAAGAAACGAAGAAACGGAGAAATAAATGGAGAAACGAAGAAATAAACAGAGAAACGAACAAGGAAACGAAGAAACGAAGAAATAAATGGAGAGACGAAGAAATAAACGGAGAAACGAAGAAAGAAACGTAGAAACGGAGAAATAAATGGAGAAACGAAGAAACGGAGAAATAAATGGAGAAACGAAGAAATAAACGGAGAAACGAACAAGGAAACGAAGAAACGAAGAAATAAATGGAGAAACGAAGAAATAAACGGAGAATCGAAGAAAGAAACGGAGAAACAAAGAAAGAAACGGAGAAACGAACAAAGAAACGGAGAAACGAACAAAGAAACGGAGAAACGAACAAAGAAACGGAGAAACGAACAAAGAAACGGAGAAACGGAGAAATAAATGGAGAAACGAAGAAATAAACCGAGAAACGGAGAAAGAAACGGAAAAACGAACAAAGAAACGGAGAAACGAAGAATGAAATGGAGAAACGAAGAAAGATACGGAGAAACGAAGAAATAAATGGAGAAAGGAAGAAATAAACGGAGAAACGAACAAAGAAACGGAGAAACGAAGAGAGAAACGGAGAAACGAAGAAAGAAACGGAGAAACGAAGAAAGAAACGGAGAAACGACCAAAGAAACGGAGAAACGAACAAAGAATCGGAGAAACGAAGAAAGAAGCGGAGAAACGCCGAAATAAATGGAGAAACGAAGAAATAAACGGAGAAACGAAGAATGAAACGGAGAAACGAAGATAGAAACGGAGTAACGAAGAAAGAAACGGAGAAACGAAGAAAGAAACGGAGAAACGAAGAAAGATACGGAGAAACGAAGAAATAAATGGAGAAACGAAGAAATAAACGGTGAAACGAACAAAGAAACGGAGAAATGAACAAAGAAACGGAGAAACGAAGAAAGAAACTGAGAAACGAAGAAAGAAACGGAGAAATGAAGAAAGAAACGGAGAAACGAACAAAGAAACGGAGAAACGAACAAAGAAACGGAGAAACGAAGAAAGAAACGGAGAAATGAAGAAAGAAACGGAGAAACGAAGAAATTAACCGAGAAACGGAGAAAGAAACGGAGAAACGAACAAAGAAACGGAGAAACGAACAAAGAAACGGAGAAACGAACAAAGAAACGGAGAAACGGAGAAAGAAATGGAGAAGCGAAGAAAGATACGGAGAAACGAAGAAATAAATGGAGAAACGAAGAAATAAACGGAGAAACGAACAAAGAAACGGAGAAACGAAGAGAGAAACGGAGAAACGAACAAAGTAACGGAGAAACGAACAAAGAAACGGAGAAACGGAGAAATAAATGGAGAAACGAAGAAATAAACCGAGAAACGGAGAAAGAAACGGAGAAACGAACAAAGAAACGGAGAAACGGAGAAAGAAATGGAGAAGCGAAGAAAGATACGGAGAAACGAAGAAATAAATGGAGAAACGAAGAAATAAACGGAGAAACGAAGAAAGAAACGGAGAAACGAAGAAATAAACGGAGAATCGAAAAAGCAAACGGAGAAACGAAGAAAGAAACGTAGAAACGAAGAAAGGAACGGAGAAACAAAGAAAGAAACGCAGTGACGATGAAGGAAACGAAGAAACGAAGAAAGAAACGGAGAATCGGAGAAATAAATGGAGAAACGAAGGAATAAGCCGAGAAACGGGGAAACCGAGAAACGATGAGACGAAGGAAGAAACGGGGAAACGAAGAAATAAACGGAGAAACGAAGAAAGAAACGGAGAAACGAAGAAATAAACGGAGAATCGAAAAAGCAAACGGAGAAACGAAGAAAGAAACAGAGAAACGAAGAAAGAAACGGAGATACGATGAAAGAAACGGAGTAATGAAGAAAGAATCGGAGAAACGGAGAAATAAATGGAGAAACGAAGATATAAACGGAGAAACGAAGAATGAAACGGAGAAACGAAGAAAGAAATGGAGAAACGAAGAAAGAAACGGAGTAACGAAGAAAGAAACGAAGAAACGGAGAAAGAAACGGAGAGTCGGAGAAATAAATGGAGAAACAAAGAAATAAACCGAGAATCGGAGAAAGAAACGGAGAAGCGAACAAAGAAACGGAAAAACGAAGAAAGAAACGGAGAAACGAACAAAGAAACGGAGAAACGAAGAGAGAAACGGAGAAACGAAGAAAGAAACGGAGAAACGATCAAAGAAACGGAGAAACGAACAAAGAATCGGAGAAACGAAGAACGAAGCGGAGAAACGCAGAAATAAATGGAGAAACGAAGAAATAAACGGAGAAACGAAGAATGAAACGGAGAAACGAAGAAAGAAACGGAGTAACGAAGAAAGAAACGGAGAAACGAAGAAATAAATGGAGAAACGAAAAAATAAACGGAGAAACGAAGAAAGAAATGGAGAAACGAAGAGAGAAACGGAGAAACGAAGAAAGAAACGCCGAACGATGAAGGAAACGAAGAAACGAAGAAAGAAACGGAGAATCGGAGAAATAAATGGAGAAACGAAGGAATAAACCGAGAAACGGAGAAACGGACAAACGATGAAACGAAGGAAGAAACGGAGAAACGAAGAAAGAAACGGAGAAATGAAGAAAGAAACGAAGAAAGAAACGGAGAAACGAAGAAATAAACGGAGAAACGAAGAAAGAAACGGAGAAACGAAGAAATAAACGGAGAATCGAAAAAGCAAACGGAGAAACGAAGAAAGAAACGTAGAAACGAAGAAAGGAACGGAGAAACGAAGAAAGAAACGCAGTGACGATGAAAGAAACGAAGAAACGAAGAAAGCAACGGAGAATCGGAGAAATAAATGGAGAAACGAAGGAATAAACCGAGAAACGGAGAAACGGACAAACGATGAAACGAAGGAAGAAACGGAGAAACGAAGAAAGAAACGGAGAAATGAAGAAAGAAACGAAGAAACGAAGAAAGAAACGGAGAAACGAAGAAATAAACGGAGAAACGAAGAACGAAACGCAGAAACGAAGAAATAAACGGAGATTCGAAGAAGCAAACGGAGAAACGGAGAAAGAAACGGAGAAACGAAGATTGAAACGGAGAAACGAAGAAAGAAACGGAGAAACGAAGAAAGAAACGCCGAACGATGAAGGAAACGAAGAAACGAAGAAAGAAACGGAGAATCGGAGAAATAAATGGAGAAACGAAGGAATAAACCGAGAAACGGGGAAACGGACAAACGATGAAACGAAGGAAGAAACGGAGAAACGAAGAAAGAAACGGAGAAATGAAGAATGAAACGAAGAAACGAAGAAAGAAACAGAGAAACGAAGAAATAAACGGAGAAACGAAGAAAGAAACGCAGAAACGAAGAAATAAACGGAAATTCGAAGAAGCAAACGGAGAAACGAAGAAAGAAACGGAGAAACGTAGAAAGAAACGGAGAAACGAAGAAAGAAACGCAGTAACGATGAAGGAAACGAAGAAACGAAGAAAGAAACGGAGAATCGGAGAAATAAATGGAGAAACGAAGGAATAAGCCGACAAACGGAGAAACGGAGAAACGATGAAACGAAGGAAGAAACGGGGAAACGAAGAAAGAAACGAAGAAAGAAACACAGAATCGGAGAAATAGATGGAGCAACGAATAAATAAACCGAGAATCGGAGAAAGAAACGGAGTAACGAAGAAAGAAACGAAGAAACGAAGAAAGAAACGGAGTAACGATGAAAGAAACGAAGAAACGAAGAAAGAAACGGAGAATCGGAGAAATAAATGGAGAAGCGAAGGAATAAACCGAGAAACGGGGAAACCGAAAAACGATGAGACGAAGGAAGAAACGGACAAACGAAGAAAGAAACGGAGAAATGAAGAATGAAACGAAGAAACGAAGAGAGAAACGGAGATACGAAGAAAGAAACGGAGAAACGAAGAAAGAAACGGAGAAACGAACAAAGAAACGGAGAAACGAACAAAGAAACGGAGAAACGAACAAAGAAACGGAGAAACGAAGAAAGAAACGGAGAAACGAAGAAAGAAACGGAGATACGAAGAAAGAAACGGAGAAACGAAGGAAGAAACGGAGAAACGAACAAAGAAACGGAGAAACGGAGAAATAAATGCGGAAACGAAGAAATAAACGGAGAAATGAACAAGGAAACGGAGATTCGAAGAAAGAAACGACGAAACGAAGAAAGACACGGAGAAACGAAGAAAGAAACGGAGAAACGAAGAAAGAAACGGAGATACGATGAAAGAAACGGAGTAATGAAGAAAGAATCGGAGAAACGGAGAAATAAATGGAGAAACGAAGATATAAACGGAGAAACGAAGAATGAAACGGAGAAACGAAGAAAGAAATGGAGAAACGAAGAAAGAAACGGAGTAACGAAGAAAGAAACGAAGAAACGGAGAAAGAAACGGAGAGTCGGAGAAATAAATGGAGAAACAAAGAAATAAACCGAGAATCGGAGAAAGAAACGGAGAAGCGAACAAAGAAACGGAGAAACGAAGAAAGAAACGGAGAAACGAACAAGGAAACGGAGAAACGAAGAGAGAAACGGAGAAACGAAGAAAGAAACGGAGAGACGATCAAAGAAACGGAGAAACGAACAAAGAATCGGAGAAACGAAGAACGAAGCGGAGAAACGCAGAAATAAATGGAGAAACGAAGAAATAATCGGAGAAACGAAGAATGAAACGGAGAAACGAAGAAAGAAACGGAGTAACGAAGAAAGAAACGGAGAAACGAAGAAATAAATGGAGAAACGAAGAAATAAACGGAGAAACGAAGAAAGAAATGGAGAAACGAAGAGAGAAACGGAGAAACGAAGAAAGAAACGGAGAAACGAAGAAAGAAACGGAGAAACGATCAAAGAAACGGAGAAACGAACAAAGAATCGGAGAAACGAAGAAAGAAGCGGAGAAACGCAGAAATAAATGGAGAAACGAAGAAATAAACGGAGAAACGAAGAATGAAACGGAGAAACGAAGAAAGAAACGGAGTAACGAAGAAAGAAACGGAGAAACGAAGAAAGAAACGGAGAAACGAAGAAAGATACGGAGGAACGAAGAAATAAATGGAGAAACGAAGAAATAAACGGAGAAGCGAACAAAGAAACGGAGAAACGAACAAAGAATCGGAGAAACGAACAAAGAATCGGAGAAACGAAGAAAGAAGCGGAGAAACGCAGAAATAAATGGAGAAACGAAGAAATAAACGGAGAAACGGAGAATGAAACGGAGAAACGAAGAAAGAAACGGGGTAGCGAAGAAAGAAACGGAGAAACGAAGAAAGAAACGGAGAAACGAAGAAAGATACGGAGAAACGAAGAAATAAATGGAGAAACGAAGAAATAAACTGAGAAACGAAGAAAGAAACGGAGAAACGATCAAAGAAACGGAGAAACGAACAAAGAATCGGAGAAACGAAGAAAGAAGCGGAGAAACGCAGAAATAAATGGAGAAACGAAGAAATAAACGGAGAAACGAAGAATGAAACGGAGAAACGAAGAAAGAAACGGAGTAACGAAGAAAGAAACGGAGAAACGGAGAAGAAACGGAGAAACGAAGAAAGATACGGAGAAACGAAGAAATAAATGGAGAAACGAAGAAATAAACGGAGAGGCGAACAAAGAAACGGAGAAACGAACAAAGAAACGGAGAAACGAACAAAGAAACGGAGAAACGGCGAAATAAATGGAGAAACGAAGAAATAAACCGAGAAACGGAGAAAGAAACGGAGAAACGAACAAAGAAACGGAGAAACGGAGAAAGAAATGGAGAAACGAAGAAAGATACGGAGAAACGAAGAAATAAATGGAGAAACGAAGAAATAAACGGAGAAACGAACAAAGAAACGGAGAAACGAAGAAAGAAACGATGAAACGAAGAAAGAAACGGGGAAACGGAGAAAGAAATGGAGAAACGAAGAAATAAACGGAGAAACGAAGAAAGAAACGGAGAAACGATCAAAGAAACGGAGAAACGAAGAAATAAACGGAGAATCGAAAAAGCAAACGGAGAAACGAAGAAAGAAACGTAGAAACGAAGAAAGGAACGGAGAAACGAAGAAAGAAACGCAGTGACGATGAAAGAAACGAAGAAACGAAGAAAGCAACGGAGAATCGGAGAAATAAATGGAGAAACGAAGGAATAAACCGAGAAACGGAGAAACGGACAAACGATGAAACGAAGGAAGAAACGGAGAAACGAAGAAAGAAACGGAGAAATGAAGAAAGAAACGAAGAAACGAAGAAAGAAACGGAGAAACGAAGAAATAAACGGAGAAACGAAGAAAGAAACGCAGAAACGAAGAAATAAACGGAGATTCGAAGAAGCAAACGGAGAAACGAAGAAAGAAACGGAGAAACGAAGAAAGAAACGGAGAAACGAAGAAAGAAACGGAGAAACGAACAAAGAAACGGAGAAACGAACAAAGAAACGGAGAAACGAACAAAGAAACGGAGAAACGAACAAAGAAACGGAGAAACGGAGAAATAAATGGAGAAACGAAGAAATAAACCGAGAAACGGAGAAAGAAACGGAAAAACGAACAAAGAAACGGAGAAACGAAGAATGAAATGGAGAAACGAAGAAAGATACGGAGAAACGAAGAAATAAATGGAGAAAGGAAGAAATAAACGGAGAAACGAACAAAGAAACGGAGAAACGAAGAGAGAAACGGAGAAACGAAGAAAGAAACGGAGAAACGAAGAAAGAAACGGAGAAACGACCAAAGAAACGGAGAAACGAACAAAGAATCGGAGAAACGAAGAAAGAAGCGGAGAAACGCCGAAATAAATGGAGAAACGAAGAAATAAACGGAGAAACGAAGAATGAAACGGAGAAACGAAGATAGAAACGGAGTAACGAAGAAAGAAACGGAGAAACGGAGAAACGAAGAAAGATACGGAGAAACGAAGAAATAAATGGAGAAACGAAGAAATAAACGGTGAAACGAACAAAGAAACGGAGAAATGAACAAAGAAACGGAGAAACGAAGAAAGAAACTGAGAAACGAAGAAAGAAACGGAGAAATGAAGAAAGAAACGGAGAAACGAACAAAGAAACGGAGAAACGAACAAAGAAACGGAGAAACGAAGAAAGAAACGGAGAAGTGAAGAAAGAAACGGAGAAACGAAGAAATTAACCGAGAAACGGAGAAAGAAACGGAGAAACGAACAAAGAAACGGAGAAACGAACAAAGAAACGGAGAAACGAACAAAGAAACGGAGAAACGGAGAAAGAAATGGAGAAGCGAAGAAAGATACGGAGAAACGAAGAAATAAATGGAGAAACGAAGAAATAAACGGAGAAACGAACAAAGAAACGGAGAAACGAAGAGAGAAACGGAGAAACGAACAAAGTAACGGAGAAACGAACAAAGAAACGGAGAAACGGAGAAATAAATGGAGAAACGAAGAAATAAACCGAGAAACGGAGAAAGAAACGGAGAAACGAACAAAGAAACGGAGAAACGGAGAAAGAAATGGAGAAGCGAAGAAAGATACGGAGAAACGAAGAAATAAATGGAGAAACGAAGAAATAAACGGAGAAACGAAGAAAGAAACGGAGAAACGAAGAAATAAACGGAGAATCGAAAAAGCAAACGGAGAAACGAAGAAAGAAACGTAGAAACGAAGAAAGGAACGGAGAAACGAAGAAAGAAACGCAGTGACGATGAAGGAAACGAAGAAACGAAGAAAGAAACGGAGAATCGGAGAAATAAATGGAGAAACGAAGGAATAAGCCGAGAAACGGGGAAACCGAGAAACGATGAGACGAAGGAAGAAACGGGGAAACGAAGAAATAAACGGAGAAACGAAGAAAGAAACGGAGAAACGAAGAAATAAACGGAGAATCGAAAAAGCAAACGGAGAAACGAAGAAAGAAACAGAGAAACGAAGAAAGAAACGGAGATACGATGAAAGAAACGGAGTAATGAAGAAAGAATCGGAGAAACGGAGAAATAAATGGAGAAACGAAGATATAAACGGAGAAACGAAGAATGAAACGGAGAAACGAAGAAAGAAATGGAGAAACGAAGAAAGAAACGGAGTAACGAAGAAAGAAACGAAGAAACGGAGAAAGAAACGGAGAGTCGGAGAAATAAATGGAGAAACAAAGAAATAAACCGAGAATCGGAGAAAGAAACGGAGAAGCGAACAAAGAAACGGAAAAACGAAGAAAGAAACGGAGAAACGAACAAAGAAACGGAGAAACGAAGAGAGAAACGGAGAAACGAAGAAAGAAACGGAGAAACGATCAAAGAAACGGAGAAACGAACAAAGAATCGGAGAAACGAAGAACGAAGCGGAGAAACGCAGAAATAAATGGAGAAACGAAGAAATAAACGGAGAAACGAAGAATGAAACGGAGAAACGAAGAAAGAAACGGAGTAACGAAGAAAGAAACGGAGAAACGAAGAAATAAATGGAGAAACGAAAAAATAAACGGAGAAACGAAGAAAGAAATGGAGAAACGAAGAGAGAAACGGAGAAACGAAGAAAGAAACGCCGAACGATGAAGGAAACGAAGAAACGAAGAAAGAAACGGAGAATCGGAGAAATAAATGGAGAAACGAAGGAATAAACCGAGAAACGGAGAAACGGACAAACGATGAAACGAAGGAAGAAACGGAGAAACGAAGAAAGAAACGGAGAAATGAAGAAAGAAACGAAGAAAGAAACGGAGAAACGAAGAAATAAACGGAGAAACGAAGAAAGAAACGGAGAAACGAAGAAATAAACGGAGAATCGAAAAAGCAAACGGAGAAACGAAGAAAGAAACGTAGAAACGAAGAAAGGAACGGAGAAACGAAGAAAGAAACGCAGTGACGATGAAAGAAACGAAGAAACGAAGAAAGCAACGGAGAATCGGAGAAATAAATGGAGAAACGAAGGAATAAACCGAGAAACGGAGAAACGGACAAACGATGAAACGAAGGAAGAAACGGAGAAACGAAGAAAGAAACGGAGAAATGAAGAAAGAAACGAAGAAACGAAGAAAGAAACGGAGAAACGAAGAAATAAACGGAGAAACGAAGAACGAAACGCAGAAACGAAGAAATAAACGGAGATTCGAAGAAGCAAACGGAGAAACGGAGAAAGAAACGGAGAAACGAAGATTGAAACGGAGAAACGAAGAAAGAAACGGAGAAACGAAGAAAGAAACGCCGAACGATGAAGGAAACGAAGAAACGAAGAAAGAAACGGAGAATCGGAGAAATAAATGGAGAAACGAAGGAATAAACCGAGAAACGGGGAAACGGACAAACGATGAAACGAAGGAAGAAACGGAGAAACGAAGAAAGAAACGGAGAAATGAAGAATGAAACGAAGAAACGAAGAAAGAAACAGAGAAACGAAGAAATAAACGGAGAAACGAAGAAAGAAACGCAGAAACGAAGAAATAAACGGAAATTCGAAGAAGCAAACGGAGAAACGAAGAAAGAAACGGAGAAACGTAGAAAGAAACGGAGAAACGAAGAAAGAAACGCAGTAACGATGAAGGAAACGAAGAAACGAAGAAAGAAACGGAGAATCGGAGAAATAAATGGAGAAACGAAGGAATAAGCCGACAAACGGAGAAACGGAGAAACGATGAAACGAAGGAAGAAACGGGGAAACGAAGAAAGAAACGAAGAAAGAAACACAGAATCGGAGAAATAGATGGAGCAACGAATAAATAAACCGAGAATCGGAGAAAGAAACGGAGTAACGAAGAAAGAAACGAAGAAACGAAGAAAGAAACGGAGTAACGATGAAAGAAACGAAGAAACGAAGAAAGAAACGGAGAATCGGAGAAATAAATGGAGAAGCGAAGGAATAAACCGAGAAACGGGGAAACCGAAAAACGATGAGACGAAGGAAGAAACGGACAAACGAAGAAAGAAACGGAGAAATGAAGAATGAAACGAAGAAACGAAGAGAGAAACGGAGATACGAAGAAAGAAACGGAGAAACGAAGAAAGAAACGGAGAAACGAACAAAGAAACGGAGAAACGAACAAAGAAACGGAGAAACGAACAAAGAAACGGAGAAACGAAGAAAGAAACGGAGAAACGAAGAAAGAAACGGAGATACGAAGAAAGAAACGGAGAAACGAAGGAAGAAACGGAGAAACGAACAAAGAAACGGAGAAACGGAGAAATAAATGCGGAAACGAAGAAATAAACGGAGAAATGAACAAGGAAACGGAGATTCGAAGAAAGAAACGACGAAACGAAGAAAGACACGGAGAAACGAAGAAAGAAACGGAGAAACGAAGAAAGAAACGGAGATACGATGAAAGAAACGGAGTAATGAAGAAAGAATCGGAGAAACGGAGAAATAAATGGAGAAACGAAGATATAAACGGAGAAACGAAGAATGAAACGGAGAAACGAAGAAAGAAATGGAGAAACGAAGAAAGAAACGGAGTAACGAAGAAAGAAACGAAGAAACGGAGAAAGAAACGGAGAGTCGGAGAAATAAATGGAGAAACAAAGAAATAAACCGAGAATCGGAGAAAGAAACGGAGAAGCGAACAAAGAAACGGAGAAACGAAGAAAGAAACGGAGAAACGAACAAGGAAACGGAGAAACGAAGAGAGAAACGGAGAAACGAAGAAAGAAACGGAGAGACGATCAAAGAAACGGAGAAACGAACAAAGAATCGGAGAAACGAAGAACGAAGCGGAGAAACGCAGAAATAAATGGAGAAACGAAGAAATAATCGGAGAAACGAAGAATGAAACGGAGAAACGAAGAAAGAAACGGAGTAACGAAGAAAGAAACGGAGAAACGAAGAAATAAATGGAGAAACGAAGAAATAAACGGAGAAACGAAGAAAGAAATGGAGAAACGAAGAGAGAAACGGAGAAACGAAGAAAGAAACGGAGAAACGAAGAAAGAAACGGAGAAACGATCAAAGAAACGGAGAAACGAACAAAGAATCGGAGAAACGAAGAAAGAAGCGGAGAAACGCAGAAATAAATGGAGAAACGAAGAAATAAACGGAGAAACGAAGAATGAAACGGAGAAACGAAGAAAGAAACGGAGTAACGAAGAAAGAAACGGAGAAACGAAGAAAGAAACGGAGAAACGAAGAAAGATACGGAGGAACGAAGAAATAAATGGAGAAACGAAGAAATAAACGGAGAAGCGAACAAAGAAACGGAGAAACGAACAAAGAAACGGAGAAACGAACAAAGAATCGGAGAAACGAAGAAAGAAGCGGAGAAACGCAGAAATAAATGGAGAAACGAAGAAATAAACGGAGAAACGGAGAATGAAACGGAGAAACGAAGAAAGAAACGGGGTAGCGAAGAAAGAAACGGAGAAACGAAGAAAGAAACGGAGAAACGAAGAAAGATACGGAGAAACGAAGAAATAAATGGAGAAACGAAGAAATAAACTGAGAAACGAAGAAAGAAACGGAGAAACGATCAAAGAAACGGAGAAACGAACAAAGAATCGGAGAAACGAAGAAAGAAGCGGAGAAACGCAGAAATAAATGGAGAAACGAAGAAATAAACGGAGAAACGAAGAATGAAACGGAGAAACGAAGAAAGAAACGGAGTAACGAAGAAAGAAACGGAGAAACGGAGAAGAAACGGAGAAACGAAGAAAGATACGGAGAAACGAAGAAATAAATGGAGAAACGAAGAAATAAACGGAGAAGCGAACAAAGAAACGGAGAAACGAACAAAGAAACGGAGAAACGAACAAAGAAACGGAGAAACGGCGAAATAAATGGAGAAACGAAGAAATAAACCGAGAAACGGAGAAAGAAACGGAGAAACGAACAAAGAAACGGAGAAACGGAGAAAGAAATGGAGAAACGAAGAAAGATACGGAGAAACGAAGAAATAAATGGAGAAACGAAGAAATAAACGGAGAAACGAACAAAGAAACGGAGAAACGAAGAAAGAAACGATGAAACGAAGAAAGAAACGGGGAAACGGAGAAAGAAATGGAGAAACGAAGAAATAAACGGAGAAACGAAGAAAGAAACGGAGAAACGATCAAAGAAACGGAGAAACGAAGAAATAAACGGAGAATCGAAAAAGCAAACGGAGAAACGAAGAAAGAAACGTAGAAACGAAGAAAGGAACGGAGAAACGAAGAAAGAAACGCAGTGACGATGAAAGAAACGAAGAAACGAAGAAAGCAACGGAGAATCGGAGAAATAAATGGAGAAACGAAGGAATAAACCGAGAAACGGAGAAACGGACAAACGATGAAACGAAGGAAGAAACGGAGAAACGAAGAAAGAAACGGAGAAATGAAGAAAGAAACGAAGAAACGAAGAAAGAAACGGAGAAACGAAGAAATAAACGGAGAAACGAAGAAAGAAACGCAGAAACGAAGAAATAAACGGAGATTCGAAGAAGCAAACGGAGAAACGAAGAAAGAAACGGAGAAACGAAGAAAGAAACGGAGAAACGAAGAAAGAAACGGAGAAACGAAGAAAGAAACGCCGAACGATGAAGGAAACGAAGAAACGAAGAAAGAAACGGAGAATCGGAGAAATAAATGGAGAAACGAAGGAATAAACCGAGAAACGGAGAAACGGACAAACGATGAAACGAAGGAAGAAACGGAGAAACGAAGAAAGAAACGGAGAAATGAAGAATGAAACGAAGAAACGAAGAAAGAAACGGAGAAACGAAGAAATAAACGGAGAAACGAAGAAAGAAACGCAGAAACGAAGAAATAAACGGAAATTCGAAGAAGCAAACGGAGAAACGAAGAAAGAAACGGAGAAACGTAGAAAGAAACGGAGAAACGAAGAAAGAAACGCAGTAACGATGAAGGAAACGAAGAAACGAAGAAAGAAACGGAGAATCGGAGAAATAAATGGAGAAACGAAGGAATAAGCCGACAAACGGAGAAACGGAGAAACGATGAAACGAAGGAAGAAACGGGGAAACGAAGAAAGAAACGAAGAAAGAAACACAGAATCGGAGAAATAGATGGAGCAACGAATAAATAAATCGAGAATCGGAGAAAGAAACGGAGTAACGAAGAAAGAGACGAAGAAACGAAGAAAGAAACGGAGTAACGATGAAAGAAACGAAGAAACGAAGAAAGAAACGGAGAATCGGAGAAATAAATGGAGAAGCGATCAAAGAAACGGAGAAACGAACAAAGAATCGGAGAAACGAAGAAAGAAGCGGAGAAACGCAGAAATAAATGGAGAAACGAAGAAATAAACGGAGAAACGAAGAATGAAACGGAGAAACGAAGTAAGAAACGGAGTAACGAAGAAAGAAACGGAGAAACGAAGAAAGAAACGGAGAAACGAAGAAAGAAACGGAGAAACGAACAAAGAAACGGAGAAACGAACAAAGAAACGGAGAAACGAACAAAGAAACGGAGAAACGAAGAAAGAAACGGAGAAACGAAGAAAGAAACGGAGATACGAAGAAAGAAACGGAGAAACGAAGGAAGAAACGGAGAAACGAAGAAAGAAACGGAGATACGAAGAAAGAAACGGAGAAACGAAGGAAGAAACGGAGAAACGAACAAAGAAACGGAGAAACGGAGAAATAAATGCGGAAACGAAGAAATAAACGGAGAAATGAACAAGGAAACGGAGATTCGAAGAAAGAAACGACGAAACGAAGAAAGACACGGAGAAACGAAGAAAGAAACGGAGAAACGAAGAAAGAAACGGAGATACGATGAAAGAAACGGAGTAATGAAGAAAGAATCGGAGAAACGGAGAAATAAATGGAGAAACGAAGATATAAACGGAGAAACGAAGAATGAAACGGAGAAACGAAGAAAGAAATGGAGAAACGAAGAAAGAAACGGAGTAACGAAGAAAGAAACGAAGAAACGGAGAAAGAAACGGAGAGTCGGAGAAATAAATGGAGAAACAAAGAAATAAACCGAGAATCGGAGAAAGAAACGGAGAAGCGATCAAAGAAACGGAGAAACGAACAAAGAATCGGAGAAACGAAGAAAGAAGCGGAGAAACGCAGAAATAAATGGAGAAACGAAGAAATAAACGGAGAAACGAAGAATGAAACGGAGAAACGAAGTAAGAAACGGAGTAACGAAGAAAGAAACGGAGAAACGAAGAAAGAAACGGAGAAACGAAGAAAGATACGGAGAAACGAAGAAATAAATGGAGAAACGAAGAAATAAACGGAGAAGCGAACAAAGAAACGGAGAAACGAACAAAGAAACGGAGAAACGAACAAAGAAACGGAGAAACGAACAAAGAAACGGAGAAACGGCGAAATAAATGGAGAAACGAAGAAATAAACCGAGAAACGGAGAAAGAAACGGAGAAACGAACAAAGAAACGGAGAAACGGAGAAAGAAATGGAGAAACGAAGAAAGATACGGAGAAACGAAGAAATAAATGGAGAAACGAAGAAATAAACGGAGAAACGAACAAAGAAACGGAGAAACGAAGAGAGAAACGGAGAAACGAAGAAAGAAACGGAGAAACGATCAAAGAAACGGAGAAACGAACAAAGAATCTGAGAAACGAAGAAAGAAGCGGAGAAACGCAGAAATAAATGGAGAAACGAAGAAATAAACGGAGAAACGAAGAATGAAACGGAGAAACGAAGAAAGAAACGGAGTAACGAAGAAAGAAACGGAGAAACGAAGAAAGAAACGGAGAAACGAAGAAAGATACGGAGAAACGAAGAAATAAATGGAGAAACGAAGAAATAAACGGAGATTGGAAGAAGCAAACGGAGAAACGAAGAAAGAAACGGAGAAACGAAGAAAGAAACGCAGTAACGAAGAAATAAACGGAGATTCGAAGAAGCAAACGGAGAAACGAAGAAAGAAACGGAGAAACGAACAAAGAAACGGAGAAACGAAGAAAGAAACGCCGAACGAAGAAAGAAATGGAGAAACGAAGAAATAAACGGAGAAGCGAACAAAGAAACGGAGAAACGAACAAAGAAACGGAGAAACGAACAAAGAAACGGAGAAACGGAGAAATAAATGGAGAAACGAAGAAATAAACCGAGAAACGGAGAAAGAAACGGAGAAAGAAACGGAGAAACGAACAAAGAAGCGGAGAAACGGAGAAAGAAATGGCGAAACGAAGAAAGATACGGAGAAACGAAGAAATAAATGGAGAAACGAAGAAATAAACGGAGAAACGAACAAAGAAACGGAGAAACGAAGAGAGAAACGGAGAAACGAAGAAAGAAACGGAGAAACGAACAAAGAAACGAAGAAACGGAGAAAGAAATGGAGAAACGAAGAAAGATACGGAGAAACGAAGAAATAAATGGAGAAACGAAGAAATAAACGGAGAAACGAACAAAGAAACGGAGAAACGAAGAGAGAAACGGAGAAACGAAGAAAAAAACGGAGAAACGAAGAAAGATACGGAGAAACGAAGAAATAAATGGAGAAACGAAGAAATAAACGGAGAAACGAAGAAAGAAACGGAGGAACTATCAAAGAAACGGAGAAACGAACAAAGAATCGGAGAAACGAAGAAAGAAGAGGGGAAACGCAGAAATAAATGGAGAAACGAAGAAATAAACGGAGAAACGAAGAATGAAACGGAGAAACGAAGAAAGAAAGGGAGTATCGAAGAAAGAAACGGAGAAACGAACAAAGAAACGGAGAAACGGAGAAAGAAATGGAGAAACGAAGAAAGATACGGAGAAACGAAGAAATAAATGGAGAAACGAAGAAATAAACGGAGAAACGAACAAAGAAACGGAGAAACGAAGAGAGAAACGGAGAAACGAAGAAAGAAACGGAGAAACGATCAAAGAAACGGAGATACGAACAAAGAATCGGAGAAACGAAGAAAGAAGCGGAGAAACGCAGAAATAAATGGAGAAACGAAGAAATAAACGGAGAAACGAAGAATGAAACGGAGAAACGAAGAAAGAAACGGAGTAACGAAGAAAGAAACGGAGAAACGAAGAATGAAACGGAGAAACGAAGAAAGATACGGAGAAACGAAGAAATAAATGGAGAAACGAAGAAATAAACGGAGAAACGAAGAAAGAAACGGAGAAACGATCAAAGAAACGGAGAAACGAACAAAGAATCGGAGAAACAAAGAAAGAAGCGGAGAAACGAAGAAGTAAATGGAGAAACGAAGAAATAAACGGAGAAACGAAGAATGAAACGGAGAAACGAAGAAAGAAACGAAGTAACGAAGAAAGAAACGGAGAAACGAAGAAAGAAACGGAGAAACGATCAAAGAAACGGAGAAACGAACAAAGAATCGGAGAAACGAAGAAAGAAGCGGAGAAACGCAGAAATAAATGGAGAAACGAAGAAATAAACGGAGAAACGAAGAATGAAACGGAGAAACGAAGAAAGAAACGGAGTAACGAAGAAAGAAACGGAGAAACGAAGAATGAAACGGAGAAACGAAGAAAGATACGGAGAAACGAAGAAAT
Organism: Ptiloglossa arizonensis; assembly: GCF_051014685.1. NCBI lineage: Eukaryota > Metazoa > Arthropoda > Insecta > Hymenoptera > Colletidae > Ptiloglossa > Ptiloglossa arizonensis. The sequence continues at coordinate 749,818 of NW_027478634.1, forward strand.
AAATGGAGAAACGAAGAAATAAACGGAGAAACGCAGAAATAAATGGAGAAACGAAGAAATAAACGGAGAAACGAAGAATGAAACGGAGAAACGAAGAAAGAAACGGAGTAACGAAGAAAGAAACGGAGAAACGAAGAAAGAAACGGAGAAACGAAGAAAGATACGGAGAAACGAAGAAATAAATGGAGAAACGAAGAAATAAACGGAGAAACGAAGAAAGAAACGGAGGAACTATCAAAGAAACGGAGAAACGAACAAAGAATCGGAGAAACGAAGAAAGAAAAGGGGAAACGCAGAAATAAATGGAGAAACGAAGAAATAAACGGAGAAACGAAGAATGAAACGGAGAAACGAAGAAAGAAAGTGAGTATCGAAGAAAGAAACGGAGAAACGAAGAAAGAAACGGAGAAACGATGAAAGATACGGAGAAACGAAGAAATAAATGGAGAAACGAAGAAATAAACGGAGAAACGAACAAAGAAACGGAGAAACGAACAAAGAAACGGAGAAACGAACAAAGAAACGGAGAAACGGAGAAATAAATGGAGAAACGAAGAAATAAACCGAGAAACGGAGAAACGAACAAAGAAACGGAGAAACGAAGAATGAAATGGAGAAACGAAGAAAGATACGGAGAAACGAAGAAATAAATGGAGAAACGAAGAAATAAACGGAGAAACGAACAAAGAAACGGAGAAACGAAGAGGGAAACGGAGAAACGAAGAAAGAAACGGAGAAACGAAGAAAGAAACGGAGAAACGATCAAAGAAACGGAGAAACGAACAAAGAATCGGAGAAACGAAGGAAGAAGCGGAGAAACGCATCAATAAATGGAGAAACGAAGAAAGAAACGGAGAAACGAAGAAAGAAACGGAGAAACGAAGAAAGAAACGGAGAAACGGAGAAATAAATGGAGAAACGAAGAAATAAACGGAGAAACGAAGAATGAAATGGAGAAACGAAGAAATAAACGGAGAAACGAAGAATGAAATGGAGAAACGAAGAAAGATACGGAGAAACGAAGAAATAAATGGAGAAACGCAGAATGAAACGGAGAAACGAAGAAAGAAACGGAGTAACGAAGAAAGAAACGGAGAAACGAAGAAAGAAACGGAGAAACGAAGAAAGATACGGAGAAACGAAGAAATAAATGGAGAAACGAAGAAATAAACGGAGAAGCGAACAAAGAAACGGAGAAACGAACAAAGAAACGGAGAAACGAACAAAGAAACGGAGAAACGGAGAAATAAATGGAGAAACGAAGAAAGAAACGGAGAAACGGAGAAATAAATGGAGAAACGAAGAAATAAACGGAGAAACGAAGAATGAAATGGAGAAACGAAGAAAGATACGGAGAAACGAAGAAATAAATGGAGAAACGAAGAAATAAACGGAGAAACGAACAAAGAAACGGAGAAACGAAGAGAGAAACGGAGAAACGAAATAAGAAACGGAGAAACGAAGAAAGAAACGGAGAAACGATCAAAGAAACGGAGAAACGAACAAAGAATCGGAGAAACGAAGAAAGAAGCGGAGAAACGCAGAAATAAATGGAGAAACGAAGAAATAAACGGAGAAACGAAGAATGAAACGGAGAAACGAAGAAAGATACGGAGTAACGAAGACAGAAACGGAGAAACGAAGAAAGAAACGGAGAAACGAAGAAAGATACGGAGAAACGAAGAAATAAATGGAGAAACGAAGAAAGATACGGAGAAACGAAGAAATAAATGGAGAAACGAAGAAATAAACGGAGAAACGAACAAAGAAACGGAGAAACGAACAAAGAAACGGAGAAACGGAGAAATAAATGGAGAAACGAAGAAATAAACCGAGAAACGGAGAAAGAAACGGAGAAACGAACAAAGAAACGGAGAAGCGAAGAATGAAATGGAGAAACGAAGAAAGATACGGAGAAACGAAGAAATAAATGGAGAAACGAAGAAATAAACGGAGAAACGAACAAAGAAACGGAGAAACGAAGAGAGAAACGGAGAAACGAAGAAAGAAACGGAGAAACGAAGAAAGAAACGGAGTAACGAAGAAAGAAACGGAGAAACGAAGAAAGAAACGGAGAAACGAAGAAAGATACGGAGAAACGAAGAAATAAATGGAGAAACGAAGAAATAAACGGAGAAGCGAACAAAGAAACGGAGAAACGAACAAAGAAACGGAGAAACGAACAAAGAAACGGAGAAACGGAGAAATAGATGGAGAAACGAAGAATTAAACCGAGAAACGGAGAAAGAAACGGAGAAACGAACAAAGAAACGGAGAAACGGAGAAAGAAATGGAGAAACGAAGAGAGATACGGAGAAACGAAGAAATAAATGGAGAAACGAAGAAATAAACGGAGAAACGAACAAAGAAACGGAGAAACGAAGAGAGAAACGGAGAAATGAAGAAAGAAACGGAGAAACGATCAAAGAAACGGAGAAAGGAACAAAGAATCGGAGAAACGAAGAAAGAAGCGGAGAAACGCAGAAATAAATGGAGAAACGAAGAAATAAACGGAGAAACGAAGAATGAAACGGAGAAACGAAGAAAGAAACGGAGTAACGAAGAAAGAAACGGAGAAACGAAGAAAGAAACGGAGAAACGAAGAAAGATACGGAGAAACGAAGAAATAAATGGAGAAACGAAGAAATAAACGGAGAAACGAACAAAGAAACGGAGAAACGAACAAAGAAACGGAGAAACGAACAAAGAAACGGAGAAACGAACAAAGAAACGGAGAAACGAACAAAGAAACGGAGAAACGAACAAAGAAACGGAGAAACGAACAAAGAAACGGAGAAATGAAGAAAGAAACGGAGAAACGAAGATAGAAACGGAGAAACGAAGAAAGAGACGGGGAAAAGATGAAAGAAACGGAGAAACGAACAAAGAAACGGAGAAATAAATGGAGAAACAAAGATATAAACGGAGAAACAAAGATATAAACGGAGAAACGAATAAAGAAACGGAGAAACGAAGAAACGATGAAAGAAACGGAAAAACGAAGAAAGAAACGGAGAAACGAACAAAGAAACGGAGTAACGAACAAAGAAACGTAGAAACGGAGAAATAAATGGAGAAACGAAGAAAGAAACGAAGAAACGGAGAAATAAATGGAGAAACGAAGAAATAAACGGAGAAACGAACAAGGAAACGAAGAAACGAAGAAATAAATGGAGAAACGAAGAAATAAACGGAGAATCGAAGAAAGAAACGGAGAAACAAAGAAAGAAACGGAGAAACGAACAAAGAAACGGAGAGACGGAGAAATAAATGGAGAAACGAAGAAATAAACGGAGAAACGAAGAAAGAAACGGAGAAACGAAGAAAGAAACGGAGAAACGTAGAACGAAACGGAGTAACGAAGAAAGAAACGATGAAACGAAGAAAGAAACGGGGAAACGAAGAAAGAAATGGAGAAACGAAGAAATAAACGGAGAAACGAAGAAAGAAACGGAGAAACGGAGAAAGAAACGAAGAAACGAAGAAAGAAACGGAGTTACGATGAAATAAACGGAGAAACGAACAAAGAAACGGAGAAACGAACAAAGAAACGGAGAAACGAACAAAGAAACGGAGAAACGAAGAAAGAAACGGAGAAATGAAGAAAGAAACGGAGAAACGAAGAAAGAAACGGAGAAACGAAGAAACTAACGGAGAAACGAAGAAAGAAATGGAGAACCGAAGAAAGATACGGAGAAACGAAGGAATAAATGGAGAAACGAAGAAATAAACGGAGAAACGAACAAAGAAACGGAGAAACGAACAAAGAAACGGAGAAACGGAGAAATAAATGGAGAAAGGAAGAAATAAACCGAGAAACGGAGAAAGAAACGGAGAAACGAACAAAGAAACGGAGAAGCGAAGAATGAAATGGAGAAACGAAGAAAGATACGGAGAAACGAAGAAATAAATGGAGAAACGAACAAAGAAACGGAGAAACGAAGAAATAAACGGAGAAACGAACAAGGAAACGGAGATTCGAAGAAAAAAACGGAGAAACGAAGAAAGAAACGGAGAAACGAAGAAAGAAACGGAGATACGAAGAAAGAAACGGAGAAACGAAGGAAGAAACGGAGAAACGAAGAAAGAAACGGAGAAACGAAGAAAGAAACGGAGAAACGAAGAAAGAAACGGAGAAACGAAGAAACTAACGGAGAAACGAAGAAAGAAACGGAGAAACGAAGAAAGAAGCGGAGAAACGTAGAACTAAATGGAGAAACGAAGAAATAAACGGAGAAACGAACAAGGAAACGGAGATTCGAAGAAAGAAAGACGAAACGAAGAAAGTAACGGACAAACGAAGAGAGAACCGGAGAAACGAAGAAAGAAACGGAGAAACGATCAAAGAAACGGAGAAACGAACAAAGAATCGGAGAAACGAAGAAAGAAGCGGAGAAACGCAGAACTAAATGGAGAATCGAAGAAATAAACGGAGACACGAACAAGGAAACTGAGATTCGAAGAAAGAAAGACGAAACGAAGAAAGAAACGGAGAAACGAAGAAAGAAACGGAGAAACGAAGAAAGAAACGGAGATACGATGAAAGAAACGGAGTAACGAAGAAAGAATCGGAGAAACGGAGAAAGAAACGGAGAGTCGGAGAAATAAATGGAGAAACGAAGAAATAAACCGAGAATCGGAGAAAGAAACGGAGAAGCGAACAAAGAAACGGAGAAACGAAGAAAGAAACGGAGAAACGAACAAAGAAACGGAGAAACGGAGAAGAAATGCAGAAACGAAGAAAGATACGGAGAAACGAAGAAATAAATGGAGAAACGAAGCAATAAACGGAGAAACGGACACAGAAACGGAGAAACGAAGAGAGAAACGGAGAAACGAAGAAAGAAACGGAGAAACGATCAAAGAAACGGAGAAACGAACAAAGAATCGGAGAAACGAAGAACGAAGCGGAGAAACGCAGAAATAAATGGAGAAACGAAGAAATAAACGGAGAAACGAAGAATGAAACGGAGAAACGAAGAAAGAAACGGAGAAACGAAGAAAGAAACAGAGAAACGAAGAAAGATACGGAGAAACGAAGAAATAAATGGAGAAACGAAGAAATAAACAGAGAAACGAACAAAGAAACGGAGAAACGAACAAAGAAACGGAGAAACGAACAAAGAAACGGGGAAACGGAGAAATAAATGGAGAAACGAAGAAATAAACCGAGAAACGGAGAAAGAAACGGAGAAACGAACAAAGAAACGGAGAAACGAAGAAAGAAATGGAGAACCGAAGAAAGATACGGAGAAACGAAGGAATAAATGGAGAAACGAAGAAATAAACGGAGAAACGAACAAAGAAACGGAGAAACGAAGAGAGAAACGGAGAAACGAAGAAAGAAACGGAGAAACGAACAAAGAAACGGAGAAACGAACAAAGAAACGGAGAAACGAACAAAGAAACGGAGAAACGAACAAAGAAACGGAGAAACGAAGAAAGAAACGGAGAAACGAAGAAAGAAACGGAGATACGAAGAAAGAAACGGAGAAACGAAGGAAGAAACGGAGAAACGAAGAAAGAAACGGAGAAACGAAGAAAGAACCGGAGAAACGAAGAAAGAAACGGAGAAACGATCAAAGAAACGGAGAAACGAACAAAGAATCGGAGAAACGAAGAAAGAAGCGGAGAAACGCAGAACTAAATGGAGAATCGAAGAAATAAACGTAGACACGAACAAGGAAACTGAGATTCGAAGAAAGAAAGACGAAACGAAGAAAGAAACGGAGAAACGAAGAAAGAAACGGAGAAACGAAGAACGAAACGGAGATACGATGAAAGAAACGGAGTAACGAAGAAAGAATCGGAGAAACGGAGAAAGAAACGGAGAGTCGGAGAAATAAATGGAGAGACGAAGAAATAAACCGAGAATCGGAGAAAGAAACGGAGAAGCGAACAAAGAAACGGAGAAACGAAGAAAGAAACGGAGAAACGAACAAAGAAAGGGAGAAACGAACAAAGAAACGGAGAAACGAAGAATGATACGGAGAAACGAAGAAATAAATGGAGAAACGAAGCAATAAACGGAGAAACGGACACAGAAACGGAGAAACGAAGAGAGAAACGGAGAAACGAAGAAAGAAACGGAGAAACGATCAAAGAAACGGAGAAACGAACAAAGAATCGGAGAAACGAAGAACGAAGCGGAGAAACGCAGAAATAAATGGAGAAACGAAGAAATAAACGGAGAAACGAAGAATGAAACGGAGAAACGAAGAAAGAAACGGAGAAACGAAGAAAGAAACAGAGAAACGAAGTAAGATACGGAGAAACGAAGAAATAAATGGAGAAACGAAGAAATAAACAGAGAAACGAACAAAGAAACGGAGAAACGAACAAAGAAACGGAGAAACGAACAAAGAAACGGGGAAACGGAGAAATAAATGGAGAAACGAAGAAATAAACCGAGAAACGGAGAAAGAAACGGAGAAACGAACAAAGAAACGGAGAAACGAAGAAAGAAATGGAGATCCGAAGAAAGATACGGAGAAACGAAGGAATAAATGGAGAAACGAAGAAATAAACGGAGAAACGAACAAAGAAACAGAGAAACGAAGAGAGAAACGGAGAAACGAAGAAAGAAACGGAGAAACGAAGAAAGAAACAGAGAAACGAAGAAAGATACGGAGAAACGAAGAAATAAATGGAGAAACGAAGAAATAAACAGAGAAACGAACAAAGAAACGGAGAAACGAACAAAGAAACGGAGAAACGAACAAAGAAACGGGGAAACGGAGAAATAAATGGAGAAACGAAGAAATAAACCGAGAAACGGAGAAAGAAACGGAGAAACGAACAAAGAAACGGAGAAACGAAGAAAGAAATGGAGAACCGAAGAAAGATACGGAGAAACGAAGGAATAAATGGAGAAACGAAGAAATAAACGGAGAAACGAACAAAGAAACGGAGAAACGAAGAGAGAAACGGAGAAACGAAGAAAGAAACGGAGAAACGAACAAAGAAACGGAGAAACGAACAAAGAAACGGAGAAACGAACAAAGAAACGGAGAAACGAACAAAGAAACGGAGAAACGAAGAAAGAAACGGAGAAACGAAGAAAGAAACGGAGATACGAAGAAAGAAACGGAGAAACGAAGGAAGAAACGGAGAAACGAAGAAAGAAACGGAGAAACGAAGAAAGAACCGGAGAAACGAAGAAAGAAACGGAGAAACGATCAAAGAAACGGAGAAACGAACAAAGAATCGGAGAAACGAAGAAAGAAGCGGAGAAACGCAGAACTAAATGGAGAATCGAAGAAATAAACGTAGACACGAACAAGGAAACTGAGATTCGAAGAAAGAAAGACGAAACGAAGAAAGAAACGGAGAAACGAAGAAAGAAACGGAGAAACGAAGAACGAAACGGAGATACGATGAAAGAAACGGAGTAACGAAGAAAGAATCGGAGAAACGGAGAAAGAAACGGAGAGTCGGAGAAATAAATGGAGAGACGAAGAAATAAACCGAGAATCGGAGAAAGAAACGGAGAAGCGAACAAAGAAACGGAGAAACGAAGAAAGAAACGGAGAAACGAACAAAGAAAGGGAGAAACGAACAAAGAAACGGAGAAACGAAGAATGATACGGAGAAACGAAGAAATAAATGGAGAAACGAAGCAATAAACGGAGAAACGGACACAGAAACGGAGAAACGAAGAGAGAAACGGAGAAACGAAGAAAGAAACGGAGAAACGATCAAAGAAACGGAGAAACGAACAAAGAATCGGAGAAACGAAGAACGAAGCGGAGAAACGCAGAAATAAATGGAGAAACGAAGAAATAAACGGAGAAACGAAGAATGAAACGGAGAAACGAAGAAAGAAACGGAGAAACGAAGAAAGAAACAGAGAAACGAAGTAAGATACGGAGAAACGAAGAAATAAATGGAGAAACGAAGAAATAAACAGAGAAACGAACAAAGAAACGGAGAAACGAACAAAGAAACGGAGAAACGAACAAAGAAACGGGGAAACGGAGAAATAAATGGAGAAACGAAGAAATAAACCGAGAAACGGAGAAAGAAACGGAGAAACGAACAAAGAAACGGAGAAACGAAGAAAGAAATGGAGATCCGAAGAAAGATACGGAGAAACGAAGGAATAAATGGAGAAACGAAGAAATAAACGGAGAAACGAACAAAGAAACAGAGAAACGAAGAGAGAAACGGAGAAACGAAGAAAGAAACGGAGAAACGAAGAAAGAAACGGAGAAACGATCAAAGAGACGGAGAAACGAACAAAGAATCGGAGAAACGAAGAAAGAAGCGGAGAAACGCAGAAATAAATGGAGAAACGAAGAAATAAACGGAGAAACGAAGAATGAAACGGAGAAACGAAGAAAGAAACGGAGTAACGAAGAAAGAAACGGAGAAACGGAGAAAGAAACGGAGAAACGAAGAAAGATACGGAGAAACGAAGAAATAAATGGAGAAACGAAGAAATAAACAGAGAAACGAACAAAGAAACGGAGAAACGAACAAAGAAACGGAGAAACGAAGAAAGAAACGGAGAAACGGAGAAATAAATGGAGAGACGAAGATATAAACCAAGAAACGGAGAAAGAAACGGAGAAACGAACAAAGAAACGGAGAAACGAAGAAAGAAACGGAGAAACGGAGAAATAAATGGAGAGACGAAGATATAAACCAAGAAACGGAGAAAGAAACGGAGAAACGAACAAAGAAACGGAGAAACGAAGAAAGAAACGGAGAAACGGAGAAATAAATAGAGAAACGAAGAAATAAACCGAGAAACGGAGAAAGAAATGGAGAAACGAACAAAGAAACGGAGAAACGAAGAAAGAAATGGAGAAACGAAGAAAGATACGGAGAACCGAATAAATAAATGGAGATACGAAGAAATAAACGGAGAAACGAACAAAGAAACGGAGAAACGAAGAGAGAAACGGAGAAACGAAGAAAGAAACGGAGAAACGATCAAAGAAACGGAGAAACGAAGAATGAAACGGAGAAACGAAGAAAGAAACGGAGAAACGAAGAAAGAAACAGAGAAACGAAGAAAGATACGGAGAAACGAAGAAATAAATGGAGAAACGAAGAAATAAACAGAGAAACGAACAAAGAAACGGAGAAACGAACAAAGAAACGGAGAAACGAACAAAGAAACGGGGAAACGAACAAAGAAACGGGGAAACGGAGAAATAAATGGAGAAACGAAGAAATAAACCGAGAAACGGAGAAAGAAACGGAGAAACGAACAAAGAAACGGAGAAACGAAGAATGAAATGGAGAACCGAAGAAAGATACGGAGAAACGAAGGAATAAATGGAGAAACGAAGAAATAAACGGAGAAACGAACAAAGAAACGGAGAAACGAAGAGAGAAACGGAGAAACGAAGAAGGAAACGGAGAAACGAACAAAGAAACGGAGAAACGAACAAAGAAACGGAGAAACGAACAAAGAAACGGAGAAACGAACAAAGAAACGGAGAAACGAAGAAAGAAACGGAGAAACGAAGAAAGAAACGGAGATACGAAGAAAGAAACGGAGAAACGAAGGAAGAAACGTAGAAACGAAGAAAGAAACGGAGAAACGAAGAAAGAACCGGAGAAACGAAGAAAGAAACGGAGAAACGATCAAAGAAACGGAGAAACGAACAAAGAATCGGAGAAACGAAGAAAGAAGCGGAGAAACGCAGAACTAAATGGAGAATCGAAGAAATAAACGGAGACACGAACAAGGAAACTGAGATTCGAAGAAAGAAAGACGAAACGAAGAAAGAAACGGAGAAACGAAGAAAGAAACGGAGAAACGAAGAACGAAACGGAGATACGATGAAAGAAACGGAGTAACGAAGAAAGAATCGGAGAAACGGAGAAAGAAACGGAGAGTCGGAGAAATAAATGGAGAGACGAAGAAATAAACCGAGAATCGGAGAAAGAAACGGAGAAGCGAACAAAGAAACGGAGAAACGAAGAAAGAAACGGAGAAACGAACAAAGAAAGGGAGAAACGGAGAAGAAATGGAGAAACGAAGAATGATACGGAGAAACGAAGAAATAAATGGAGAAACGAAGCAATAAACGGAGAAACGGACACAGAAACGGAGAAACGAAGAGAGAAACGGAGAAACGAAGAAAGAAACGGAGAAACGATCAAAGAAACGGAGAAACGAACAAAGAATCGGAGAAACGAAGAACGAAGCGGAGAAACGCAGAAATAAATGGAGAAACGAAGAAATAAACGGAGAAACGAAGAATGAAACGGAGAAACGAAGAAAGAAACGGAGAAACGAAGAAAGAAACAGAGAAACGAAGTAAGATACGGAGAAACGAAGAAATAAATGGAGAAACGAAGAAATAAACAGAGAAACGAACAAAGAAACGGAGAAACGAACAAAGAAACGGAGAAACGAACAAAGAAACGGGGAAACGGAGAAATAAATGGAGAAACGAAGAAATAAACCGAGAAACGGAGAAAGAAACGGAGAAACGAACAAAGAAACGGAGAAACGAAGAAAGAAATGGAGATCCGAAGAAAGATACGGAGAAACGAAGGAATAAATGGAGAAACGAAGAAATAAACGGAGAAACGAACAAAGAAACAGAGAAACGAAGAGAGAAACGGAGAAACTAAGAAAGAAACGGAGAAACGAAGAAAGAAACGGAGAAACGATCAAAGAGACGGAGAAACGAACAAAGAATCGGAGAAACGAAGAAAGAAGCGGAGAAACGCAGAAATAAATGGAGAAACGAAGAAATAAACGGAGAAACGAAGAATGAAACGGAGAAACGAAGAAAGAAACGGAGTAACGAAGAAAGAAACGGAGAAACGGAGAAAGAAACGGAGAAACGAAGAAAGATACGGAGAAACGAAGAAATAAATGGAGAAACGAAGAAATAAACAGAGAAACGAACAAAGAAACGGAGAAACGAACAAAGAAACGGAGAAACGAAGAAAGAAACGGAGAAACGGAGAAATAAATGGAGAGACGAAGATATAAACCAAGAAACGGAGAAAGAAACGGAGAAACGAACAAAGAAACGGAGAAACGAAGAAAGAAACGGAGAAACGGAGAAATAAATGGAGAGACGAAGATATAAACCAAGAAACGGAGAAAGAAACGGAGAAACGAACAAAGAAACGGAGAAACGAAGAAAGAAACGGAGAAACGGAGAAATAAATAGAGAAACGAAGAAATAAACCGAGAAACGGAGAAAGAAATGGAGAAACGAACAAAGAAACGGAGAAACGAAGAAAGAAATGGAGAAACGAAGAAAGATACGGAGAACCGAATAAATAAATGGAGAAACGAAGAAATAAACGGAGAAACGAACAAAGAAACGGAGAAACGAAGAGAGAAACGGAGAAACGAAGAAAGAAACGGAGAAACGATCAAAGAAACGGAGAAACGAACAAAGAATCGGAGAAACGAAGAAAGAAGCGGAGAAACGCAGAAATAAATGGAGAATCGAAGAAATAAACGGAGAAACGAAGAATGAATCGGAGAAACGAAGAAAGAAACGGAGTAACGAAGAAAGAAACGGAGAAACGAAGAAAGAAACGGAGAAACGAAGAAAGAAGTGGAGAACCGAAGAAAGATACGGAGAAACGAAGAAATAAATGGAGAAACGAAGAAATAAATGGAGAAACGAAGAAATAAACGGAGAAACGGACAAAGAAACGGAGAAACAAACAAAGGAACGGAGAAACGAACAAAGAAACGGAGAAACGGAGAAATAAATGGAGAAACGAAGAAATAAACCGAGAAACGGAGAAAGAAACGGAGAAACGAACAAAGAAACGGAGAAACGAAGAAAGAAATAGAGAACCGAAGAAAGATACGGAGAAACGAAGAAATAAATGGAGAAACGAAGAATTAAACGGAGAAACGAACAAAGAAACGGAGAAACGAAGAGAGAAACGGAGAAACGAAGAAAGAAACGGAGAAACGAAGAAAGAAACGGAGAAACGATCAAAGACACGGAGAAACGAACAAAGAATCGGAGAAACGCAGAAATAAATGGAGAAACGAAGAAATAAACGGAGAAACGAAGAATGAATCGGAGTAACGAAGAAAGAAACGGAGAAACGAAGAAAGAAACGGAGAAACGAAGAAAGATACGGAGAAACGAAGAAATAAATGTAGAAACGAAGAAATAAACGTAGAAACGAAGAATGAAACGGAGAAACGAAGAAAGAAACGGAGTAGCGAAGAAAGAAACGGAGAAACGAAGAAAGAAACGGAGAAACGAAGAAAGATACAGAGAAACGAAGAAATAAACCGAGAAACGGAGAAAGAAACGGAGAAACGAACAAAGAAACGGAGAAACGAACAAAGAAACGGAGAAACGAACAAAGAAACGGAGAAACGAACAAAGAAACGGAGAAATGAAGAAAGAAACGGAGAAACGAAGAAAGAATCGGAGAAACGAAGATATAAACGGAGAAACGAAGAAAGAAACGGGGAATCGAAGAAGCAGCGGAGAAACGAAGAAAGAAACGGAGAAACGAAGAAAGAAACGGAGAAACAAAGAAAGAAACGGAGAAACGAACGAAGAAACGGAGAAACGGAGAAATAAACGGGGAATCGAAGAAGCAATCGGAGAAACGAAGAAATAAACGGAGAAACGAAGAAATAAACGGAGAAACGAAGAAAGAAACGGAGAAACGAAGAAATAAACGGGGAATCGAAGAAGCAGCGGAGAAACGAAGAAAGAAACGGAGAAACGAAGAAATAAACGGAGAGACGAAGAAAGAAACGGAGAAACGAAGAAAGAAACGCAGTAACGATGAAAGAAACGAAGAAACGAAGAAGGAAACGGAGAATCGGAGAAATAAACGGGGAATCGAAGAAGCAATCGGAGAAACGAAGAAATAAACGGAGAAACGAAGAAATAAACGGAGAAACGAAGAAAGAAACGGAGAAACGAAGAAATAAACGGGGAATCGAAGAAGCAGCGGAGAAACGAAGAAAGAAACGGAGAAACGAAGAAATAAACGGAGAGACGAAGAAAGAAACGGAGAAACGAAGAAAGAAACGCAGTAACGATGAAAGAAACGAAGAAACGAAGAAAGAAACGGAGAAACAACGAAATAAACGGGGAATCGAAGAAGCAATCGGAGAAACGAAGAAAGAAACGGAGAAACGAAGAAAGAAACGGAGAAACGGAGAAATAAACGGAGAAACGAAGAAAGAATCGGAAAAACGAAGAAATAAACGGAGAATCGAAGAAAGAAACGGAGAAACAAAGAAAGAAACGGAGAAACGGAGAAATAAACGAAGAAACGAAGAAAGAATCGGAGAAACGAAGAAAGAAACGGAGAAACGAAGAAAGAAACGGAGAAACGAAGAAAGAAACGAAGAAACGGAGAAATAAATGGAGAAACGAAGAAATAAACGGAGAAACGAGCATGGAAACGAAGAAACGAAGAAATAAATGGAGAAACGAAGAAATAAACGGAGAATCGAAGAAAGAAACGGAGAAACAAAGAAAGAAACGGAGAAACGAACGAAGAAACGGAGAAACGGAGAAATAAATGGAGAAACGAAGAAATAAACGGAGAAACGAAGAAAGAAACGGAGAAACGAAGAACGAAACGGAGTTACGAAGAAAGAAACGATGAAACGAAGAAAGAAACGGGGAAACGGGGAAAGAAATGGAGAAACGAAGAAATAAACGGAGAAACGAAGAAAGAAACGGAGAAACGGAGAAAGAAACGGAGAAACGAAGAAATAAACGGAGAAACGAAGAAAGAATCGGAGAAACGAAGAAAGAAACGGAGAATCGGAGAAATAAATGGAGAAACGACGAAATAGACCGAGAAAGGGAGAAAGAAACGGAGAAACGAACAAAGAAACGGAGAAGCGAAGAGAGAAACGGAGAAACGAAGAAAGAAACGGAGAAACGGAGAAAGAAACGGAGAAACGAACAAAGAAACGGAGAAACGAAGAAAGAAACGGAGAAACGAACAAAGAAACGGGGAAACGAACAAAGAAACGGAGAAACGAACAAAGAGACGGAGAAACGAACAAGGAAACGGAGAAACGAAGAAAGAAACGCAGAAACGAAGAAAGAAACGGGGATACGAAGAAAGAAACGGAGAAACGAAGGAAGAAACGAAGAAAGAAACGGAGAAACGAAGGAAGAAACGAAGAAAGAAACTGAGAAACGGAGAAATAAATGGAGAAACGAAGGAATAAACCGACAAACGGAGAAACGGAGAAACGATGAAACGAAGGAAGAAACGGGGAAACGAAGAAAGAAACGGAGAAACGAAGAAAGAAACGGAGAAACGAAGAAAGAAACGGAGAAACGAACAAAGAAACGGAGAAACGAACAAAGAAAAGGAGAAACGGAGAAATAAATGGAGAAACGAAGAAATAAACGGAGAAACGAACATGGAGACGGAGATTCGAAGAAAGAAACGACGAAACGAAGAAAAAAACGGAGAAACGAAGAAAGAAACGGAGAAACGAAGAAAGAAACGGAGATACGATGAAAGAAACAGAGTGACGAAGAAAGAATCGGAGAAATGGAGAAATAAATGGAGAAACGAAGAAATAAACGGAGAAACGAAGAATGAAACGGAGAAACGAAGAAAGAAATGGAGAAACGAAGAAAGAAACGGAGTAACGAAGAAAGAAACGAAGAAACGAAGAAAGAAACGGAGAGTCGGAGAATTAAATGGAGAAACAAAGAAATAAACCGAGAATTGGAGAAAGAAACGGAGGAGCGATCAAAGAAACGGAGAAGCGAACAAAGAAACGGAGAAACGAAGAAAGAAGCGGAGAAACGAACAAAGAAACGGAGAAACGAAGAAAGAAATGGAGAAACGAAGAAAGATACGGAGAAACGAAGAAATAAATGGAGAAACGAAGAAATAAACGGAGAAACGAAGAAAGAAATGGAGAAACGAAGAAAGATACGGAGAAACGAAGAAATAAATGGAGAAACGAAGCAATAAACGGAGAAACGAACAAAGAAACGGAGAAACGAAGAGAGAAACGGAGAAACGAAGAACGAAACGGAGAAACGATCAAAGAAACGGAGAAACGAACAAAGAATCGGAGAAACGAAGAAAGAAGCGGAGAAACGCAGAAGTAAATGGAGAAACGAAGAAATAAACGGAGAAACGAAGAATGAAACGGAGAAACGAAGAAAGAAATGGAGAAACGAAGAAAGAAACGGAGTAACGAAGAAAGAAACGAAGAAACGAAGAAAGAAATGGAGAAACGAAGAAATAAACGGAGAAACGAACAAAGAAACGGAGAAACGAAGAGAGAAACGGAGAAACGAAGAAAGAAACGGAGAAACCATCAAAGAAACGGAGAAACGGAGAAATAAATGGAGAAACGAAGAAATAAACGGAGAAACGAAGAAAGAAACGGAGAAACGAACAAAGAAACGGAGAAACGAACAAAGAAACGGAGAAACGAACAAAGAAACGGAGAAATGAAGAAAGAAACGGAGAAACGGAGAAATTAACCGAGAAACGGAGAAAGAAACGGAGAAACGAACAAAGAAACGGAGAAACGAACAAAGAAACGGAGAAACGAACAAAGAAACGGAGAAACGAACATAGAAACGGAGAAACGAACAAAGAGACGGAGAAACGAACAAAGAAACGGAGAAACGAACAAAGAAACGGAGAAACGAAGAAAGAAACGGAGAAACGGAGAAATAAATGGAGAAACGAAGAAATAAACCGGGAAACGGAGAAAGAAACGGAGAAACGAACAAAGAAACGGAGAAACGGAGAAATAAATGGAGAAACGAACAAATAAACCGAGAAACGGAGAAAGAAACGGAGAAACGAACAAAGAAACGGAGAAACGGAGAAAGAAATGGAGAAACGAAGAAAGATACGGAGAAACGAAGAATTAAATGGAGAAACGAAAAAATAAACGCAGAAACGAACAAAGAAACGGAGAAACGAAGAGAGAAACGGAGAAACGAAGAAAGAAACGGAGAAACGGTCAAAGAAACGGAGAAACGGAGAAATAAATGGAGAAACGAAGAAATAAACGGAGAAACGAACAAAGAAACGGAGAAACGAACAAAGAAACGGAGAAACGAACAAAGAAACGGAGAAACGAAGAAAGAAACGGAGAAATGAAGAAAGAAAAGGAGAAACGAAGAAATTAACCGAGAAACGGAGAAAGAAACGGAGAAACGAACAAACAAACGGAGAAACGAACAAAGAAACGGAGAAACGAACAAAGAAACCGAGAAACGAACAAAGAAACGGAGAAACGAACAAAGAAACGGAGAAACGAAGAAAGAAACGGAGAAACGGAGAAATAAATGGAGAAACGAAGAAATAAACGGAGAAACGAACAAAGAAACGGAGAAACGAACAAAGAAACGGAGAAACGAACAAAGAAACGGAGAAACGAAGAAAGAAACGGAGAAATGAAGAAAGAAACGGAGAAACGAAGATAGAAACGGTGAAACGAAGAAAGAGACGGAGAAAAGATGAAAGAAACGGTGAAACGAAGAAAGAAACGGAGAAATGAAGAAAGAAACGGAGAAACGAAGAAATTAACCGAGAAACGGAGAAAGAAACGGAGAAACGAACAAACAAACGGAGAAACGAACAAAGAAACGGAGAAACGAACAAAGAAACGGAGAAACGAACAAAGAAACGGAGAAACGAACAAAGAAACGGAGAAACGAACAAAGAAACGGAGAAACGGAGAAATAAATGGAGAAACGAAGAAATAAACGGAGAAACGAACAAAGAAACGGAGAAACGAACAAAGAAACGGAGAAACGAACAAAGAAACGGAGAAACGAAGAAAGAAACGGAGAAATGAAGAAAGAAACGGAGAAACGAAGATAGAAACGGAGAAACGAAGAAAGAGACGGAGAAAAGATGAAAGAAACGGAGAAACGAAGAAAGAAACGGAGAAACGAAGAAAGAAACGGAGAAATAAATGGAGAAACAAAGATATAAACGGAGAAACGAAGAAAGAAACGGAGAAACGAAGAAACTATGAAAGGAACGGAAAAACGAAGAAAGAAACGGTGAAACGAAGAAAGAAACGGTGCAACGAAGAAAGAAACGCAGAAACGGAGAAATAAATGGAGAAACGAAGAAAGAAACGAAGAAACGGAGAAATAAATGGAGAAACGAAGAAATAAACGGAGAAACGAACAAGGAAACGAAGAAACGAAGAAATAAATGGAGAAACGAAGAAATAAACGGAGAATCGAAGAAAGAAACGGAGAAACGGAGAAAGAAACGGAGAAACGAAGAAATAAACGGAGAAACGAAGAAAGAATCGGAGAAACGAAGAAAGAAACGAAGAAACGAAAAACGATACGGAGTAACGAAGAAAGAAACGATGAAACGAAGAAAGAAACGGGGAAACGGAGAAAGAAATGGAGAAACGAAGAAATAAACGGAGAAACGAAGAAAGAAACGGAGAAACGAAGAAAGAAACGCAGAAACGAAGAAAGAAACGGGGATACGAAGAAAGAAACGGAGAAACGAAGGAAGAAACGAAGAAAGAAACGGAGAAACGGAGAAATAAATGGAGAAACGAAGAAATAAACGGAGAAACGGACCAGGAGACGGAGAAAGAAACGGAGAGTCGAAGAAAGAAATGGAGAAACGAAGAAAGAAACGGGGATACGAAGAAAGAAACGGAGAAACGATGGAAGAAACGAAGAAAGAAACGGAGAAACGAAGGAAGAAACGAAGAAAGAAACGGAGAATCGGAGAAATAAATGGAGAAACGAAGGAAGAAACCGAGAAACGGCGAAATGGAGAAACGATGAAACGAAGGAAGAAACGGAGAAACGAAGAAAGAAACGGAGAAATGAAGGAATAAACCGAGAAACGGAGAAACGATGAAAGAAACGGAGTAACGATGAAAGAAACGAAGAAACGAAGAAAGAAACGGAGAATCGGAGAAATAAATGGAGAAATGAAGAAATAAACCGAGAAATGGAGAAAAGGAGAAACGCTGAAACGAAGGAAGAAACGGAGAAACGAAGAAAGAAGCGGAGAAATGTAGAAAGAAACGATGAAACGAAGAAAGAAACGGAGAAACGAAGAAATAAACGGAGAAACGAAGAAAGAAACGGAGAAACGAAGAAATAAACGGAGAATCGAAAAAGCAAACGGAGAAACGAAGAAAGAAATGGAGAAACGAAGAAAGGAACGGAGAAACGAAGAAAGAAACACAGTGACGATGAAAGAAACGAAGAAACGAAGAAAGCAACGGAGAATCGGAGAAATAGATGGAGAAACGAAGGAATAAACCGAGAAACGGAGAAACGGACAAACGATGAAACGAAGGAAGAAACGGAGAAACGAAGAAAGAAACGGAGAAATGAAGAAAGAAACGAAGAAACGAAGAAAGAAACGGAGAAACGGAGAAACGAAGAAAGAAACGTAGAAACGAAGAAATAAACGGAGATTCGAAGAAGCAACCGGAGAAACAAAGAAAGAAACGGAGAAACGAAGAAAGAAACGGAGAAACGAAGTAAGAAACGCAGTAACGATGAAGGAAACGAAGAAACGAAGAAAGAAACGGAGAATCGGAGAAATAAATGGAGAAACGAAAGAATAAGCCGACAAACGGAGAAACGGAGAAACGATGAAACGAAGGAAGAAACGGGGAAACGAAGAAAGAAACGAAGAAAGAAACACAGAATCGGAGAAATAGATGGAGCAACGAATAAATAAACCGAGAATCGGAGAAAGAAACGGAGTAACGAAGAAAGAAACGAAGAAACGAAGAAAGAAACGGAGTAACGATGAAAGAAACGAAGAAACGAAGAAAGATGCGGAGAATCGGAGAAATAAATGGAGAAACGAAGGAATAAACCGAGAAACGGAGAAACCGAGAAACGATGAGACGAAGGAAGAAACGGAGAAACGAAGAAAGAAACGGAGAAATGAAGAATGAAACGAAGAAACGAAGAAAGAAACGGAGATACGACGAAAGAAACGGAGTAATGAAGAAAGAATCGGAGAAACGGAGAAATAAATGGAGAAACGAAGAAATAAACGGAGAAACGAAGAATGAAACGGAGAAATGAAGAAAGAAATGGAGAAAGGAAGAAAGAAACGGAGTAACGAAGAAAGAAACGAAGAAACGAAGAAACGAAGAAAGAAACGGAGAGTCGGAGAAATAAATGGAGAAACAAAGAAATAAACCGAGAATCGGAGAAAGAAACGGAGAAGCGAACAAAGAAACGGAGAAACGAAGAAAGAAACGGAGAAACGAAAAAAGAAACGGGGAAACGAAGAAAGAAATGGAGAAACGAAGAAAGATACGGAGAAACGAAGAAATAAATGGAGAAACGAAGAAATAAACGGAGAAACGAACAAAGAAACGGAGAAACGAAGAGAGAAACGGAGAAACGAAGAAAGAAACGGAGAAACGATCAAAGAAACGGAGAAACGAACAAAGAATCGGAGAAACGAAGAACGAAGCGGAGAAACGCAGAAATAAATGGGGAAACGAAGAAATAAACGGAGAAACGAAGAATGAAACGGAGAAACGAAGAAAGAAACGGAGTAACGAAGAAAGAAACGGAGAAACGAAGAAATAAATGGATAAACGAAGAAATAAACGGAGAAACGAATAAAGAAACGGAGAAACGAAGAGAGAAACGGAGAAACGAAGAAAGAAACGGAGAAACGATCAAAGAAACGGAGAAACGAACAAAGAATCGGAGAAACGAAGAAAGAAGCGGAGAAACGCAGAAATAAATGGAGAAACGAAGAAATAAACGGAGAAACGAAGAATGAAACGGAGAAACGAAGAAAGAAACGGAGTAACGAAGAAAGAAACGGAGAAACGAAGAAAGAAACGGAGAAACGAAGAAAGATACGGAGAAACGAAGAAATAAATGGAGAAACGAAGAAATAAACGGAGAAACGAAGAAAGAAACGGAGAAACGATCAAAGAAACGGAGAAACGAACAAAGAATCGGAGAAACGAAGAAAGAAGCGGAGAAACGCAAAAATAAATGGAGAAACGAAGAAATAAACGGAGAAACGAAGAATGAAACGGAGAAACGAAGAAAGAAACGGAGTAACGAAGAAAGAAACGGAGAAACGAAGAAAGAAACGGAGAAACGAAGAAAGATACGGAGAAACGAAGAAATAAATGGAGAAACGAAGAAATAAACGGAGAAACGAACAAACAGACGGAGAAACGAACAAAGAAACGAAGAAAGAAATGGAGAAACGAAGAGATAAACGGAGAAACGAACAAAGAAACGGAGAAACGAAGAGAGAAACGGAGAAACGAAGAAAGAAACGGAGAAACGGTCAAAGAAACGGAGAAACGAACAAAGAATCGGAGAAACGAAGAAAGAAGCGCAGAAATGCAGAAATAAATGGAGAAACGAAGAAATAAACGGAGAAACGAAGAATGAAACGGAGAAACGAAGAAAGAAACGGAGTAACGAAGAAAGAAACGGAGAAACGAAGAAAGAAACGGAGAAACGAAGAAAGATACGGAGAAACGAAGAAATAAATGGAGAAACGAAGAAATAAACGGAGAAACGAAGAAATAAACGGAGAAACGAAGAAAGAAACGTAGAAACGAAGAAATAAACGGAGATTCGAAGAAGCAACCGGAGAAACAAAGAAAGAAACGGAGAAACGAAGAAAGAAACAGAGAAACGAAGAAAGAAACGCAGTAACGATGAAGGAAACGAAGAAACGAAGAAAGAAACGGAGAATCGGAGAAATAAATGGAGAAACGAAGGAATAAGCCGACAAACGGAGAAACGGACAAACGATGAAACGAAGGAAGAAACGGAGAAACGAAGAAAGAAACGGAGAAATGAAGAAAGAAACGAAGAAACGAAGAAAGAAAAGGAGAAACGAAGAAATAAACGGAGAAACGAAGAAAGAAACGTAGAAACGAAGAAATAAACGGAGATTCGAAGAAGCAACCGGAGAAACAAAGAAAGAAACGGAGAAACGAAGAAAGAAACGGAGAAACGAAGAAAGAAACGCAGTAACGATGAAGGAAACGAAGAAACGAAGAAAGAAACGGAGAATCGGAGAAATAAATGGAGAAACGAAGGAATAAGCCGACAAACGGAGAAAGAAACGGAGAAGCGAACAAAGAAACGGAGAAACGAAGAAAGAAACGGAGAAACGAACAAAGAAACGAAGAAAGAAATGGAGAAACGAAGAAATAAACGGAGAAACGAACAAAGAAACGGAGAAACGAAGAGAGAAACGGAGAAACGAAGAAAGAAACGGAGAAACGGTCAAAGAAACGGTGAAACGAACAAAGAATCGGAGAAACGAAGAAAGAAGCGCAGAAACGCAGAAATAAATGGAGAAACGAAGAAATAAACGGAGAAACGAAGAATGAAACGGAGAAACGAAGAAAGAAACGGAGTAACGAAGAAAGAAACGGAGAAACGAAGAAAGAAACGGAGAAACGAAGAAAGATACGGAGAAACGAAGAAATAAATGGAGAAACGAAGAAAGAAACGGAGAAACGATCAAAGAAACGGAGAAACGAACAAAGAATCGGAGAAACGAAGAAAGAAGCGGAGAAACGCAGAAATAAATGGAGAAACGAAGAAATAAACGGAGAAACGAAGAATGAAACGGAGAAACGAAGAAAGAAACGGCGTAACGAAGAAAGAAACGGAGAAACGAAGAAAGAAACGGAGAAACGAAGAAAGATACGGAGAAACGAAGAAATAAATGGAGAAACGAAGAAATAAACGGAGAAGCGAACAAAGAAACGGAGAAACGAACAAAGAAACGGAGAAACGAACAAAGAAACGGAGAAACGGAGAAATAAATGGAGAAACGAAGAAATAAACCGAGAAACGGAGAAAGAAACGGAGAAACGAACAAAGAAACGGAGAAACGGAGAAAGAAATGGAGAAACGAAGAAAGATACGGAGAAACGAAGAAATAAATGGAGAAACGAAGAAATAAACGGAGAAACGAACAAAGAAACGGAGAAACGAAGAGAGAAACGGAGAAACGAAGAAAGAAACGGAGAAACGATCATAGAAACGGAGAAACGAACAAAGAATCGGAGAAACGAAGAAAGAAGCGGAGAAACGCAGAAATAAATGGAGAAACGAAGAAATAAACGGAGAAACGAAGAATGAAACCGAGAAACGAAGAAAGAAACGCAGTAACGAAGAAAGAAACGGAGAAACGAAGAAAGAAACGGAGAAACGAAGAAAGATACGGAGAAACGAAGAAATAAATGGAGAAACGAAGAAATAAACGGAGAAACGAAGAAAGAAACGGAGAAACGATCAAAGAAACGGAGAAACGAACAAAGAATCGGAGAAACGAAGAAAGAAGCGGAGAAACGCAGAAATAAATGGAGAAACGAAGAAATAAACGGAGAAACGAAGAATGAAACGGAGAAACGAAGAAAGAAACGGAGTAACGAAGAAAGAAACGGAGAAACGAAGAAAGAAACGGAGAAACGAAGAAAGATACGGAGAAACGAAGAAATAAATGGAGAAACGAAGAAATAAACCGTGAAACGGAGAAAGAAACGGAGAAACGAACAAAGAAACGGAGAAACGAAGAATGAAATGGAGAAACGAAGAAAGATACGGAGAAACGAAGAAATAAATGGAGAAACGAAGAAATAAACGGAGAAACGAACAAAGAAACGGAGAAACGAAGAGAGAAACGGAGAAACGAAGAAAGAAACGGAGAAACGAAGAAAGAAACGGAGAAACGATCAAAGAAACGGAGAAACGAACAAAGAATCGGAGAAACGAAGAAAGAAGCGGAGAAACGCAGAAATAAATGGAGAAACGAAGAAATAAACGGATAAATGAAGAATGAAACGGAGAAACGAAGAAAGAAACGGAGTAACGAAGAAAGAAACGGAGAAACGAAGAAAGAAACGGAGAAACGAAGAAAGATACGGAGAAACGAAGAAATAAATGGAGAAACGAAGAAATAAACCGTGAAACGGAGAAACGAACAAAGAAACGGAGAAACGAAGAATGAAATGGAGAAACGAAGAAAGATACGGAGAAACGAAGAAATAAATGGAGAAACGAAGAAATAAACGGAGAAACGAACAAAGAAACGGAGAAACGAAGAGAGAAACGGAGAAACGAAGAAAGAAACGGAGAAACGAAGAAAGAAACGGAGAAACGATCAAAGAAACGGAGAAACGAACAAAGAATCGGAGAAACGAAGAAAGAAGCGGAGAAACGCAGAAATAAATGGAGAAACGAAGAAATAAACGGAGTAACGAAGAAAGAAACGGAGAAACGAAGAAAGAAACGGAGAAACGAAGAAAGATACGGAGAAACGAAGAAATAAATGGAGAAACGAAGAAATAAACGGAGAAGCGAACAAAGAAACGGAGAAACGAACAAAGAAACGGAGAAACGAACAAAGAAACGGAGAAACGGAGATATAAATGGAGAAACCAAGAAATAAACCGAGAAACGGAGAAAGAGACGGAGAAACGAACAAAGAAACGGAGAAACGGAGAAAGAAAGGGAGAAACGAAGAAAGATACGGAGAAACGAAGAAATAAATGGAGAAACGAAGAAATAAACGGAGAAACGAACAAAGAAACGGAGAAACGAAGAGAGAAACGGAGAAACGAAGAAAGAAACGGAGAAACGAAGAAAGAAACGGAGAAACGATCAAAGAAACGGAGAAACGAACAAAGAATCGGAGAAACGAAGAAAAAGCGGAGAAACGCAGAAATAAATGGAGAAACGAAGAAATAAACGGAGAAACGAAGAATGAAACGGAGAAACGAAGAAAGAAACGGAGTAACGAAGAAAGAAACGGAGAAACGAAGAAAGAAACGGAGAAATGAAGAAAGATACGGAGAAACGAAGAAATAAATGGAGAAACGAAGAAATAAACGGAGAAGCGAACAAAGAAACGGAGAAACGAACAAAGAAACGGAGAAACGAACAAAGAAACGGAGAAACGGAGAAATAAATGGAGAAACGAAGAAATAAACCGAGAAACGGAGAAAGAAACGGAGAAACGAACAAAGAAACGGAGAAACGGAGAAAGAAATGGAGAAACGAAGAAAGATACGGAGAAACGAAGAAATAAATGGAGAAACGAAGAAATAAACGGAGAAACGAACAAAGAAACGGAGAAACGAAGAGAGAAACGGAGAAACGAAGAAAGAAACGGAGAAACGATCATAGAAACGGAGAAACGAACAAAGAATCGGAGAAACGAAGAAAGAAG
Organism: Ptiloglossa arizonensis; assembly: GCF_051014685.1. Taxonomy (NCBI): domain Eukaryota; kingdom Metazoa; phylum Arthropoda; class Insecta; order Hymenoptera; family Colletidae; genus Ptiloglossa; species Ptiloglossa arizonensis. Next base: position 773,986 of record NW_027478634.1, read on the forward strand.
CGGAGAAACGCAGAAATAAATGGAGAAACGAAGAAATAAACGGAGAAACGAAGAATGAAACCGAGAAACGAAGAAAGAAACGGAGTAACGAAGAAAGAAACGGAGAAACGAAGAAAGAAACGGAGAAACGAAGAAAGATACGGAGAAACGAAGAAATAAATGGAGAAACGAAGAAATAAACGGAGAAACGAAGAAAGAAACGGAGAAACGATCAAAGAAACGGAGAAACGAACAAAGAATCGGAGAAACGAAGAAAGAAGCGGAGAAACGCAGAAATAAATGGAGAAACGAAGAAATAAACGGAGAAACGAAGAATGAAACGGAGAAACGAAGAAAGAAACGGAGTAACGAAGAAAGAAACGGAGAAACGAAGAAAGAAACGGAGAAACGAAGAAAGATATGGAGAAACGAAGAAATAAATGGAGAAACGAAGAAATAAACGGAGAAGCGAACAAAGAAACGGAGAAACGAACAAAGAAACGGAGAAACGAACAAAGAAACGGAGAAACGGAGATATAAATGGAGAAACGAAGAAATAAACCGAGAAACGGAGAAAGAGACGGAGAAACGAACAAAGAAACGGAGAAACGGAGAAAGAAAGGGAGAAACGAAGAAAGATACGGAGAAACGAAGAAATAAATGGAGAAACGAAGAAATAAACGGAGAAACGAACAAAGAAACGGAGAAAAGAAGAGAGAAACGGAGAAACGAAGAAAGAAACGGAGAAACGATCAAAGAAACGGAGAAACGAACAAAGAATCGGAGAAACGAAGAAAGAAGCGGAGAAACGCAGAAATAAATGGAGAAACGAAGAAATAAACGGAGAAACGAAGAATGAAACGGAGAAACGAAGAAAGAAACGGAGTAACGAAGAATGAAACGGAGAAACGAAGAAAGAAACGGAGAAACGAAGAAAGATACGGAGAAACGAAGAAATAAATGGAGAAACGAAGAAATTAACGGAGAAACGAACAAAGAAACGGAGAAACGAACAAAGAAACGGAGAAACGAACAAAGAAACGGAGAAACGAACAAAGAAACGGAGAAACGGAGAAATAAATGGAGAAACGAAGAAATAAACCGAGAAACGGAGAAAGAAACGGAGAAACGAACAAAGAAACGGAGAAACGGAGAAAGAAATGGAGAAACGAAGAAAGATACGGAGAAACGAAGAAATAAATGGAGAAACGAAGAAATAAACGGAGAAACGAACAAAGAAACGGAGAAACGAAGAGAGAAACGGAGAAACGAAGAAAGAAACGGAGAAACGATCATAGAAACGGAGAAACGAACAAAGAATCGGAGAAACGAAGAAAGAAGCGGAGAAACGCAGAAATAAATGGAGAAACGAAGAAATAAACGGAGAAACGAAGAATGAAACCGAGAAACGAAGAAAGAAACGGAGTAACGAAGAAAGAAACGGAGAAACGAAGAAAGAAACGGAGAAACGAAGAAAGATACGGAGAAACGAAGAAATAAATGGAGAAACGAAGAAATAAACGGAGAAACGAAGAAAGAAACGGAGAAACGATCAAAGAAACGGAGAAACGAACAAAGAATCGGAGAAACGAAGAAAGAAGCGGAGAAACGCAGAAATAAATGGAGAAACGAAGAAATAAACGGAGAAACGAAGAATGAAACGGAGAAACGAAGAAAGAAACGGAGTAACGAAGAAAGAAACGGAGAAACGAAGAAAGAAACGGAGAAACGAAGAAAGATATGGAGAAACGAAGAAATAAATGGAGAAACGAAGAAATAAACGGAGAAGCGAACAAAGAAACGGAGAAACGAACAAAGAAACGGAGAAACGAACAAAGAAACGGAGAAACGGAGATATAAATGGAGAAACGAAGAAATAAACCGAGAAACGGAGAAAGAGACGGAGAAACGAACAAAGAAACGGAGAAACGGAGAAAGAAAGGGAGAAACGAAGAAAGATACGGAGAAACGAAGAAATAAATGGAGAAACGAAGAAATAAACGGAGAAACGAACAAAGAAACGGAGAAAAGAAGAGAGAAACGGAGAAACGAAGAAAGAAACGGAGAAACGATCAAAGAAACGGAGAAACGAACAAAGAATCGGAGAAACGAAGAAAGAAGCGGAGAAACGCAGAAATAAATGGAGAAACGAAGAAATAAACGGAGAAACGAAGAATGAAACGGAGAAACGAAGAAAGAAACGGAGTAACGAAGAATGAAACGGAGAAACGAAGAAAGAAACGGAGAAACGAAGAAAGATACGGAGAAACGAAGAAATAAATGGAGAAACGAAGAAATTAACGGAGAAACGAACAAAGAAACGGAGAAACGAACAAAGAAACGGAGAAACGAACAAAGAAACGGAGAAACGAACAAAGAAACAGAGAAACGGAGAAATAAATGGAGAAACGAAGAAATTAACCGAGAAACGGAGAAAGAAACGGAGAAACGAACAAAGAAACGGAGAAACGAACAAGGAAACGGAGAAACGAAGAAAGAAACGGAGAAACGGAGAAATAAATGGAGAAACGAAGAAATAAACGGAGAAACGAACAAAGAAACGGAGAAACGAAGAAAGAAACGGAGAAACGAAGAAAGAAACGGAGAAACGAAGAAAGAAACGGAGAAATGAAGAAAGAAACGGAGAAACGAAGATAGAAACGGAGAAACGAAGAAAGAGACGGAGAAAAGATGAAAGAAACGGAGTAACGAAGAAAGAAACGTAGAAACGGAGAAATAAATGGAGAAACGAAGAAAGAAACGAAGAAACGGAGAAATAAATGGAGAAACGAAGAAATAAACGGAGAATCGAAGAACGAAACGGAGTAACGAAGAAAGAAACGATGAAACGAAGAAAGAAACGGGGAAACGGAGAAAGAAATGGGGAAACGAAGAAATAAACGGAGAAACGAAGAAAGAAACGGAGAAACGGAGAAAGAAACGGAGAAACGAAGAAATAAACGGAGAAACGAAGAAAGAATCGGAGAAACGAAGAAAGAAACGGAGAATCGGAGAAATAAATGGAGAAACGAAGAAATAGACCGAGAAACGGAGAAAGAAACGGAGAAACGAACAAAGAAACGGAGAAACGAAGAAAGAAACGGAGAAACGAACAAAGAAACGGGGAAACGAAGAAAGATACGGAGAAACGAAGAAATAAATGGAGAAACGAAGAAATAAACGGAGAAGCGAACAAAGAAACGGAGAAACGAACAAAGAAACGGAGAAACGAACAAAGAAACGGAGAAACGGAGATATAAATGGAGAAACGAAGCAATAAACCGAGAAACGGAGAAAGAGACGGAGAAACGAACAAAGAAACGGAGAAACGGAGAAAGAAAGGGAGAAACGAAGAAAGATACGGAGAAACGAAGAAATAAATGGAGAAACGAAGAAATAAACGGAGAAACGAACAAAGAAACAGAGAAACGGAGAAATAAATGGAGAAACGAAGAAATTAACCGAGAAACGGAGAAAGAAACGGAGAAACGAACAAAGAAACGGAGAAACGAACAAGGAAACGGAGAAACGAAGAAAGAAACGGAGAAACGGAGAAATAAATGGAGAAACGAAGAAATAAACGGAGAAACGAACAAAGAAACGGAGAAACGAACAAAGAAACGGAGAAACGAAGAAAGAAACGGAGAAACGAAGAAAGAAACGGAGAAATGAAGAAAGAAACGGAGAAACGAAGATAGAAACGGAGAAACGAAGAAAGAGACGGAGAAAAGATGAAAGAAACGGAGTAACGAAGAAAGAAACGTAGAAACGGAGAAATAAATGGAGAAACGAAGAAAGAAACGAAGAAACGGAGAAATAAATGGAGAAACGAAGAAATAAACGGAGAATCGAAGAACGAAACGGAGTAACGAAGAAAGAAACGATGAAACGAAGAAAGAAACGGGGAAACGGAGAAAGAAATGGGGAAACGAAGAAATAAACGGAGAAACGAAGAAAGAAACGGAGAAACGGAGAAAGAAACGGAGAAACGAAGAAATAAACGGAGAAACGAAGAAAGAATCGGAGAAACGAAGAAAGAAACGGAGAATCGGAGAAATAAATGGAGAAACGAAGAAATAGACCGAGAAACGGAGAAAGAAACGGAGAAACGAACAAAGAAACGGAGAAACGAAGAAAGAAACGGAGAAACGAACAAAGAAACGGGGAAACGAAGAAAGATACGGAGAAACGAAGAAATAAATGGAGAAACGAAGAAATAAACGGAGAAGCGAACAAAGAAACGGAGAAACGAACAAAGAAACGGAGAAACGAACAAAGAAACGGAGAAACGGAGATATAAATGGAGAAACGAAGAAATAAACCGAGAAACGGAGAAAGAGACGGAGAAACGAACAAAGAAACGGAGAAACGGAGAAAGAAAGGGAGAAACGAAGAAAGATACGGAGAAACGAAGAAATAAATGGAGAAACGAAGAAATAAACGGAGAAACGAACAAAGAAACGGAGAAAAGAAGAGAGAAACGGCGAAACGAAGAAAGAAACGGAGAAACGATCAAAGAAACGGAGAAACGAACAAAGAATCGGAGAAACGAAGAAAGAAGCGGAGAAACGCAGAATAAAATGGAGAAACGAAGAAATAAACGGAGAAACGAAGAATGAAACGGAGAAACGAAGAAAGAAACGGAGTAACGAACAATGAAACGGAGAAACGAAGAAAGAAACGGAGAAACGAAGAAAGATACGGAGAAACGAAGAAATAAACGGAGAAACGAACAAAGAAACGGAGAAACGAACAAAGAAACGGAGAAACGAACAAAGAAACGGAGAAACGAACAAAGAAACGGAGAAACGAACAAAGAAACAGAGAAACGGAGAAATAAATGGAGAAACGAACAAAGAATCGGAGATACGGAGAAATAAATGGAGAAACGAAGAAAGAATCGGAGTAACGAAGAAAGATACTGAGAAACGAAGAAATAAATGGAGAAACGAAGAAATAAACGGAGAAACGAACAAAGAAACGGAGAAACGAACAAAGAAACGGAGAAACGAACAAAGAAACGGAGAAACGAACAAAGAAACGGAGAAACGGAGAAATAAATGGAGAAACGAAGAAAGTAACCGAGAAACGGAGAAAGAAACGGAGAAACGAACAAAGAAACGGAGAAACGAACAAAGAAACGGAGAAACAAACAAAGAAACGGAGAAACGAACAAAGAAACGGAGAAACGGAGAAAGAAATGGAAAAACGAAGAAATTAACCGAGAAACGGAGAAAGAAACGGAGAAACGAACAAAGAAACGGAGAAATGAACAAAGAAACGGAGAAACGAACAAAGAAACGGAGAAACGAAGAAAGAAACGGAGAAACGAAGAAAGAAACGGAGAAACGGAGAAATAAATGGAGAAACGAAGAAATAAACGGAGAAACGAACAAAGAAACGGAGAAACGAACAAAGCAACGGAGAAACGAAGAAAGAAACGGAGAAATGAAGAAAGAAACGGAGAAACGAAGAAAGAAACGGAGAAATAAATGGAGAAACAAAGATATAAACGGAGAAACGAAGAAAGAAACGGAGAAACGAAGAAACGATGAAAGAAACGGAAAAACGGAGAAAGAAACGGAGAATCGGAGAAATAAATGGAGAAACGAAGAAATAAACGGAGAAACGGACCAGGAAACGGAGAAAGAAACGGAGAGTCGAAGAATGAAATGGAGAAACGAAGAAAGAAACGGGGATACGAAGAAAGAAACGGAGAAACGAAGGGAGAAACGAAGAAAGAAACGGAGAAACGAAGGAAGAAACGAAGAAAGAAACGGAGAATCGGAGAAATACATGGAGAAACGAAGAAATAAACGGAGAAACGAAGAATGAAACGGAGAAACGAAGAAAGAAACGGCGTAACGAAGAAAGAAACGGAGAAACGAAGAAAGCAACGGAGAAACGAAGAAAGATACGGAGAAACGAAGAAATAAATGGAGAAACGAAGAAATAAACGGAGAAACGAACAAAGAAACGGAGAAACGAACAAAGAAACGGAGAAACGAACAAAGAAACGGAGAAACGAACAAAGAAACGGAGAAACGAACAAAGAAACGGAGAAACGGAGAAATAAATGGAGAAACGAAGAAATTAACCGAGAAACGGAGAAAGAAACGGAGAAACGAACAAAGAAACGGAGAAACGAACAAAGAAACGGAGAAACGGAGAAATAAATGGAGTAACGAAGAAATTAACCGAGAAACGGAGAAAGAAACGGAGAAACGAACAAAGAAACGGAGAAATGAACAAAGAAACGGAGAAACGAACAAAGAAACGGAGAAACGAAGAAAGAAACGGAGAAACGAAGAAAGAAACGGAGAAACGGACCAGGAAACGGAGAAAGAAACGGAGAGTCGAAGAATGAAATGGAGAAACGAAGAAAGAAACGGGGATACGAGGAAGAAACGGAGAAATGAAGAAAGAAACGGAGAAACGAACAAAGAAACGGAGAAACGAACAAAGAAACGGAGAAACGAAGAAAGAAACGGAGAAACGAAGAAAGAGACGGAGAAAAGATGAAAGAAACGGAGAAACGAAGAAAGAAACGGAGAAATAAATGGAGAAACAAAGATATAAACGGAGAAACGAAGAAAGAAACGGAGAAACGAAGAAACGATGAAAGAAACGGAAAAACGGAGAAAGAAACAGAGAATCGGAGAAATAAATGGAGAAACGAAGAAATAAACGGAGAAACGAAGAAATAAACGGAGAAACGATCAAAGAAACGGAGAAACGAACAAAGAATCGGAGAAACGAAGAACGAAGCGGAGAAACGCAGAAATAAATGGAGAAACGAAGAAATAAACGGAGAAACGAAGAATGAAACGGAGAAACGAAGAACGAAGCGGAGAAACGCAGAAATAAATGGAGAAACGAAGAAATAAACGGAGAAACGAAGAATGAAACGGAGAAACGAAGAAAGAAACGGAGAAACGAACAAAGAAACGGAGAAACGAACAAAGAAATGGAGAAACGAAGAAAGATACCGAGAAACGAAGAAATAAATGGAGAAACGAAGAAATAAACGGAGAAACGAACACAGAAACGGAGAAACGAAGAGAGAAACGGAGAAACGAAGAGAGAAACGGAGAAACGAAGAAAGAAACGGAGAAACGATCAAAGAAACGGAGAAACGAACAAAGAATCGGAGAAACGAAGAACGAAGCGGAGAAACGCAGAAATAAATGGAGAAACGAAGAAATAAACGGAGATACGAAGAATGAAACGGAGAAACGAAGAAAGAAACGGAGAAACGAAGAAAGAAACAGAGAAACGAAGAAAGATACGGAGAAACGAAGAAATAAGTGGAGAAACGAAGAAACAAACAGAGAAACGAACAAAGAAACGGAGAAACGAACAAAGAAACGGAGAAACGAACAAAGAAACGGGGAAACGGAGAAATAAATGGAGAACCGAAGAAAGATACGGAGAAACGAAGCAATAAATGGAGAAACGAAGAAATAAACGGAGAAACGAACAAAGAAACGGAGAAACGAACAAAGAAACGGAGAAACGAACAAAGAAACGGAGAAACGGAGAAATAAATGGAGAAACGAAGAAATAGACCGAGAAACGGAGAAAGAAACGGAGAAACGAACAAAGAAACGGAGAAACGAAGAAAGAAATGGAGAAACGATCAAAGAGACGGAGAAACGGACAAAGAATCGGAGAAGCGAAGAAAGAAGCGGAGAATCGCAGAAATAAATGGAGAAACGAAGAAATAAACGGAGAAACGAAGAATGAAACGGAGAAACGAAGAAAGAAACGGAGTAACGAAGAAAGAAACGGAGAAACGAACAAAGAAACGGAGAAACGAAGTAAGATACGGAGAAACGAAGAAATAAATGGAGAAACGATCAAAGAAACGGAGAAACGAACAAAGAATCGGGGAAATGAAGAAAGAAGCGGAGGAACGCAGAAATGAATGGAGAAACGAAGAAATAAACGGAGAAACGAAGAATGAATCGGAGAAACGAAGAAAGAAACGGAGTAACGAAGAAAGAAACGGAGAAACGAAGAAAGAAACGGAGAAACGAAGAAAGAAATGGCGAACCGAAGAAAGATACGGAGAAACGAAGAAAGAGACGGAGAAACGAAGAAAGAAACGGAGAAACGAACAAAGAAACGGAGAAACGAACAAAGAGACGGAGAAACGAAGAAAGATACGGAGAAATGATGAAATAAATGGAGAAACGAAGAAATAAACCGAGAAACGGAGAAAGAAACAAAGAAACGAAGAAAGAAACGGAGAAGCGAACAAAGAAACGGAGAAACGAAGAACGAAACGGAGAAACGAACAATGAAACGCAGAGACGAAGAATGAAGCGGAGAAACGAAGAAATAAACGGAGAAATGAAGAAAGAAACGGAGAAACAAAGAAAGAAACGGAGAAACGAACAAAGAAACGGAGAAACGAAGAAAGCAACGGAGAAACGACGAATGAAACGGAGAAACGAAGAAAGAAACGGTGAAATAAATGGAGAAACGAAGATATAAACGAAGAAACGAAGAAAGAAACGGTGAAACGAAGAAAGAAACGGAGAAACGAAGAAAGAAACAGAGAAACGAAGAAAGAAACGGTGAAACGAAGGAATAAACCGAGAAACGGAGAAAGAAACGGAGAATCGGAGAAATAAATGGAGAAACGAAGAAATAGACCGAGAAACGGAGAAAGACACGAAGAAACGAACAAAGAAACGGAGAAACGAAGAAAGAAACGGAGAAACGAACAAAGAAACGGAGAAACAAACAAAGAGACGGAGAAACGAAGAAAGATACGGAGAAACGGTGAAATAAATGGAGAAACGAAGAAATAAACCGAGAAACGAACAAGCAAACGGAGAAACGAAGAAAGAAACGGAGTAACGAAGAAAGAAATGAAGAAACGAAGAAAGAAACGAAGAAACGAACAAAGAAACGGAGAAACGAACAAAGAAACGGAGAAACGAAGGAAGAAACGGAGAAACGAAGAAAGAATCGGAGAAACGAAGAAAGAAACCGAGAAACGAAGAAAGAAATGGAGAAACGAAGAAAGAAACGGAGAAACGAACAGACGAACCGAGAAACGAACAAAGAAACGGAGAAACGAAGAAAGAAACGGAGAATCGGAGAAATAAATGGAGAAACGAAGAAATAAACGGAGAAACGGAGAAATAAATGGAGAAGCGAAGAAATAAAACGAGAAACGAATAAAGAAACGGAGAAACGAAGAAAGAAACGGAGAAACGAAGAAAGAAACGGAGAAACGAAGAAAGAAACAAAGAAACGAAGAAGGAAACGGAGAAGCAAACAAAGAAACGGAGAAACGAAGAAATAAACCGAGAAACGGAGAAAGAAACGGAGAAACGAAGAAAGAAACGGAGAAACGAAGAAATAAACGGAGAAACGAAGAAAGAAACAAAGAAACGAAGAAGGAAACGGAGAAACGAAGAAAGAAACGGAGAAATAAATGGAGAAACGAAGAAATAAACCGAGAAACGGAAAAAGAAACGGAGAAACGAACAAAGAAATGGAGAAACGAAGAAAGAAACGGAGAAACGGAGAAATAAATGGAGAAACGAAGAAATAAACGGAGAAACGAAGAAAGAAACGGAGAAACGAAGAAATAAACCGAGAAATGAAGAAAGACACGGAGAAACGAAGAAAGAAACGGAGAAACGAAGAAAGAAACGGAGAAATAAGTGGAGAAACGAAGAAATAAACCGAGAAACGGAAAAAGAAACGGAGAAACGAACAAAGAAACGGAGAAACGAAAAAAGAAACGGAGAAATAAATGGAGAAACGAAGAAATAAACGGAGAAACGAAGAAAGAAACGGAGAAACGAGGAAATAAACGGAGAAACGAAGAAAGAAACAAAGAAACGAAGAAGGAAACGGAGAAGCGAACAAAGAAACGGGGAAACGAAGAAAGAAACGGAGAAACGAACAATGAAACGCAGAAGCGAAGAATGAAGCGGAGAAACGAAAAAATAAACGGAGAAATGAAGAAAGAAACGGAGAAACAAAGAAAGGAACGGAGAAACGAACATATAAACGGAGAAACGAAGAAAGAAACGGTGAAATGAAGAAAGAAACGGAGAAACGAAGAAAGAAACAGAGAAACGAAGAAAGAAACGGAGAAACGAAGAAATAAACCGAGGAACGGAGAAAGAAACGGAAAAACGAAAAAAGAAGCAGAGAAACGAACAATGAAACGCAGAAACGTAGAATGAGACGGAGAAACGAAGAAATAAACGGAGAAATGAAGAAAGAAACGGAGAAACAAAGAAAGAAACGGAGAAACGAACAAAGAAACGGAGAAACGAAGAAAGAAACGGGGAAACGAACAAAGAAACGGAGAATCGGAGAAATAAATTGAGAATCGAAGAAATAAACGGAGAAACGGAGAAATAAATGGAGAAACGAAGAAAGAAACGGAGAAACGAACAAAGAAACGGAGAAACGAAGAAAGAAACGGAGAAATAAATGGAGAAACGAAGAAATAAACGGAGAAACGAACAGGGAAACGGAGAAACGAAGAAAGAAACGGAGAAACGAAGAAAGAAACGGAGAAACGAAGAAAGAAACGGAGAAACGAACAAAGAAACCGAGAAACGAAGAATGAAACGGAGAAATAAATGGAGAAACGAAGAAATAGACCGAGAAACGGAAAAAGAAACGGAGAAACGAACAAAGAAACGGAGAAACGAACAAAGAAACGGAGAAACGGAGAAATAAATGGAGAAACGAAGAAATAAACGGAGAAACGAAGAAAGAAACGGAGAAACGACGAATGAAACGGAGAAGCGAAGAAAGAAACGGTGAAATAAATGGAGAAACGAAGATATAAACGGAGAAACGAAGAAAGAAACGGTGAAACGAAGAAAGAAACGGAGAAACGAAGAAAGAAACAGAGAAACGAAGAAAGAAACGGAGAAACGAAGAAATAAACCGAGAAACGGAGAAAGAAACGGAAAAACGAAGAAAGAAACAGAGAAACGAACAATGAAACGCAGAAACGTAGAATGAGACGGAGAAACGAAGAAATAAACGGAGAAATGAAGAAAGAAACGGAGAAATGAAGAAAGAAACGGAGAAACAAAGAATGAAACGGAGAAACGAACAAAGAAACGGAGAAACGAAGAAAGAAACGGAGAAAGGACGAATGAAACGGAGAAACGAAGAAAGAAACGGAGAAACGAAGAAAGAAATGAAGAAACGAAGAAAGAAACGAAGAAACGAAGAAAGAAACGGAGAAACGAACAAAGAAACGGAGAAACGAAGGAAGAAACGGAGAAACGAAGAAAGAATCGGAGAAACAAACAAAGAAACGGAGAAACGAACAAAGAAACGGAGAAACGAACAAAGAAACGGAGAAACGGAGAAAGAAACGGAGGAACGGAGAAATAAATGGAGAAACGAAGAAATAAACGGAGAAACGAAGAAAGAAACGGAGAAACGAAGAAAGAAACGGAGAAACGAAGAAAGAAACTGAGAAATGAAGACAGAAACGGAGAAACGAAGAAAGAAACGGAGAAACGAAGAAAGAAACGGAGAAACGAAGAAAGAAACGGAGAAACGAAGAAAGAAATGGAGAATCGGAGAAATAAATGGAGAAACGAAGAAATAGACCGAGAAACGGAGAAAGAAACGGAGAAACGAAGAAAGAAACGGAGAAACGAAGAAAGAAACGGAGAAACGAACAAAGGAACGGAGAAACGAACAAAGAAACGGAGAAACGAAGAAAGAAACGGAGAAACGAAGAAAGGAACCGAGAAACGAACGAAGAAACGGTGAAACGAAGAAAGAAACGGAGAAACGACGAATGAAACGGAGAAACGAAGAAAGAAACGGTGAAATAAATGGAGAAACGAATATATAAACGGAGAAACGAAGAAAGAAACGGTGAAACGAAGAAAGAAACGGAGAAACGAAGAAAGAAACAGAGAAACGAAGAAAGAAACGGAGAAACGAAGAAATAAACCGAGAAACGGGGAAAGAAACGGAGAAACGAAGAAAGAAACGGAGAAACGAAGAAATAAACGGAGAAACGAAGAAAGAAACAAAGAAACGAAGAAGGAAACGGAGAAACGAAGAAAGAAACGGAGAAATAAATGGAGAAACGAAGAAATAAACCGAGAAACGGAAAAAGAAACGGAGAAACGAACAAAGAAATGGAGAAACGAAGAAAGAAACGGAGAAACGGAGAAATAAATGGAGAAACGAAGAAATAAACGGAGAAACGAAGAAAGAAACGGAGAAACGAAGAAATAAACGGAGAAACGAAGAAAGAAACGGAGAAACGAAGAAATAAACGGAGAAATGAAGAAAGAAACGGAGAAACAAAGAAAGAAACGGAGAAACGAACAATGAAACGCAGAAGCGATGAATGAAGCGGAGAAACGAAGAAATAAACGGAGAAATGAAGAAAGAAACGGAGAAACGAAGAAAGAATCGGAGAAACGAACAAAGAAACGGAGAAACGAACAAAGAAACGGAGAAACGAACAAAGAAACGGAGAAACGGAGAAAGAAACGGAGGAACGGAGAAATAAATGGAGAAACGAAGAAATAAACGGAGAAACGAAGAAATAAACGGAGAAACGAAGAAAGAAACAGAGAAACGAAGAAAGAAACAAAGAAACGAAGAAGGAAACGGAGAAGCGAACAAAGAAACGGAGAAACGAAGAAAGAAACGGAGAAACGAACAATGAAACGCAGAAACGAAGAATGAAGCGGAGAAACGAAGATATAAACGGAGAAATGAAGAAAGAAACGGAGAAACAAAGAATGAAACGGAGAAACGAACAAAGAAACGGAGAAACGAAGAAAGAAACGGAGAAAGGATGAATGAAACGGAGAAACGAAGAAAGAAACGGAGAAACGAAGAAAGAAATGAAGAAACGAAGAAAGAAACGAAGAAACGAAGAAAGAAACGGAGAAACGAACAAAGAAACGGAGAAACGAAGGAAGAAACGGAGAAACGAAGAAAGAATCGGAGAAACGAACAAAGAAACGGAGAAACGAACAACGAAACGGAGAAACGAACAAAGAAACGGAGAAACGGAGAAAGAAACGGAGGAACGGAGAAATAAATGGAGAAACGAAGAAATAAACGGAGAAACGAACAAAGAAACGGAGAAACGAAGAAAGAAACGGAGAAATAAATGGAGAAACGAAGAAATAAACGGAGAAACGAACAGGGAAACGGAGAAACGAAGAAAGAAACGGAGAAACGAAGAAAGAAACAGAGAAACGAAGAAAGAAACAAAGAAACGAAGAAGGAAACGGAGAAGCGAACAAAGAAACGGAGAAACGAAGAAAGAAACGGAGAAACGAACAATGAAACGCAGAAACGAAGAATGAAGCGGAGAAACGAAGATATAAACCGAGAAATGAAGAAAGAAACGGAGAAACAAAGAAAGAATCGGAGAAACGAACATATAAACGGAGAAACGAAGAAAGAAACGGTGGAATGAAGAAAGAAACGGAGAAACGAAGAAAGAAACAGAGAAACGAAGAAAGAAACGGAGAAATGAAGAAATAAACCGAGGAACGGAGAAAGAAACGGAAAAACGAAAAAAGAAACAGAGAAACGAACAATGAAACGCAGAAACGTAGAATGAGACGGAGAAACGAAGAAATAAACGGAGAAATGAAGAAAGAAACGGAGAAACAAAGAAAGAAACGGAGAAACGAACAAAGAAACGGAGAAACGAAGAAAGAAACGGGGAAACGAACAAAGAAACGGAAAATCGGAGAAATAAATTGAGAATCGAAGAAATAAACGGAGAAACGGAGAAACAAATGGAGAAACGAAGAAAGAAACGGAGAAACGAACAAAGAAACGGAGAAATAAATGGAGAAACGAAGAAATAAACGGAGAAACGAACAGGGAAACGGAGAAACGAAGAAAGAAACGGAGAAACGAAGAAAGAAACGGAGAAACGAAGAAAGAAACGGAGAAACGAAGAAAGAAACGGAGAAACGAACAAAGAAACGGAGAAACGAAGAATGAAACGGAGAAATAAATGGAGAAACGAAGAAATAAACCGAGAAACGGAAAAAGAAACGGAGAAACGAACAAAGAAACGGAGAAACGAACAAAGAAACGGAGAAACGGAGAAATAAATGGAGAAACGAAGAAATAAACGGAAAAACGAAGAAAGAAACAGAGAAACGAAGAAAGAAACAAAGAAACGAAGAAAGAAACGGAGAAGCGAACAAAGAAACGGAGAAACGAAGAAAGAAACGGAGAAACGAACAATGAAACGCAGAAGCGAAGAATGAAGCGGAGGAACGAAGAAATAAACGGAGAAATGAAGAAAGAAACGGAGAAACAAAGAAAGAAACGGAGAAACGAACAATGAAACGCAGAAGCGATGAATGAAGCGGAGAAACGAAGAAATAAACGGAGAAATGAAGAAAGAAACGGAGAAACAAAGAAAGAAACGGAGAAACGAACATAGAAACGGAGAAACGAAGAAAGAAACGGAGAAACGACGAATGAAACGGAGAAACGAAGAAAGAAACGGTGAAATAAATGGAGAAACGGAAAAAGAAACGGAGAAACGAAGAAAGAAACGGAGATACGGACAAATAAATGGAGAAACGAAGAAATAAACGGAGAAACGAAGAAAGAAACAGAGAAACGAAGAAAGAAACAAAGAAACGAAGAAGGAAACGGAGAAGCGAACAAAGAAACGGAGAAACGAAGAAAGAAACGGAGAAACGAACAATGAAACGCAGAAACGAAGAATGAAGCGGAGAAACGAAGATATAAACGGAGAAATGAAGAAAGAAACGGAGAAACAAAGAATGAAACGGAGAAACGAACAAAGAAACGGAGAAACGAAGAAAGAAACGGAGAAAGGATGAATGAAACGGAGAAACGAAGAAAGAAACGGAGAAACGAAGAAAGAAATGAAGAAACGAAGAAAGAAACGAAGAAACGAAGAAAGAAACGGAGAAACGAACAAAGAAACGGAGAAACGAAGGAAGAAACGGAGAAACGAAGAAAGAATCGGAGAAACGAACAAAGAAACGGAGAAACGAACAAAGAAACGGAGAAACGAACAAAGAAACGGAGAAACGGAGAAAGAAACGGAGGAACGGAGAAATAAATGGAGAAACGAAGAAATAAACGGAGAAACGAACAAAGAAACGGAGAAACGAAGAAAGAAACGGAGAAATAAATGGAGAAACGAAGAAATAAACGGAGAAACGAACAGGGAAACGGAGAAACGAAGAAAGAAACGGAGAAACGAAGAAAGAAACAGAGAAACGAAGAAAGAAACAAAGAAACGAAGAAGGAAACGGAGAAGCGAACAAAGAAACGGAGAAACGAAGAAAGAAACGGAGAAACGAACAATGAAGCGCAGAAGCGAAGAATGAAGCGGAGGAACGAAGAAATAAACGGAGAAGTGAAGAAAGAAACGGAGAAACAAAGAAAGAAACGGAGAAACGAACAATGAAACGCAGAAGCGAAGAATGAAGCGGAGAAACGAAGAAATAAACGGAGAAATGGAGAAAGAAACGGAGAAACAAAGAAAGAAACGGAGAAACGAACATAGAAACGGAGAAACGAAGAAAGAAACGGAGAAACGACGATTGAAACGGAGAAACGAAGAAAGAAACGGTGAAATAAATGGAGAAACGAATATATAAACGGAGAAACGAAGAAAGAAACGGTGAAACGAAGAATGAAACGGAGAAACGAAGAAAGAAACAGAGAAACGAAGAAAGAAACGGAGAAACGAAGAAATAAACCGAGAAACGGAGAAAGAAACGGAAAAACGAAGAAAGAAACAGAGAAACGAACAATGAAACGCAGAAACGTAGAATGAGACGGAGAAACGAAGAAATAAACGGAGAAATGAAGAAAGAAACGGAGAAACAAAGAAAGAAACGGAGAAACGAACAAACAAACGGAGAAACGAAGAAAGAAACGGGGAAACGAAGAAAGCAACGGAGAATCGGAGAAATAAATGGAGAAACGAAGAAATAAACGGAGAAACGGAGAAATAAATGGAGAAACGAAGAAAGAAACGGAGAAACGAACAAAGAAACGGAGAAACGAAGAAAGAAACGGAGAAATAAATGGAGAAACGAAGAAATAAACGGAGAAACGAACAGGGAAACGGAGAAACGAAGAAAGAAACGGAGAAACGAAGAAAGAAACGGAGAAACGAACAAAGAAACGGAGAAACGAACAAAGAAACGGAGAAACGAAGAATGAAACGGAGAAATAAATGGAGAAACGAAGAAATAAACCGAGACACGGAAAAAGAAACGGAGAAACGAACAAAGAAACGGAGAAACGAAGAAAGAAACGGAGAAACGGAGAAATAAATGGAGAAACGAACAATGAAACGCAGAAACGAAGAATGAAGCGGAGAAACGAAGATATAAACGGAGAAATGAAGAAAGAAACGGAGAAACAAAGAATGAAACGGAGAAACGAACAAAGAAACGGAGAAACGAAGAAAGAAACGGAGAAAGGACGAATGAAACGGAGAAACGAAGAAAGAAACGGAGAAACGAAGAAAGAAATGAAGAAACGAAGAAAGAAACGAAGAAACGAAGAAAGAAACGGAGAAACGAACAAAGAAACGGAGAAACGAAGGAAGAAACGGAGAAACGAAGAAAGAATCGGAGAAACGAACAAAGAAACGGAGAAACAAACAAAGAAACGGAGAAACGAACAAAGAAACGGAGAAACGGAGAAAGCAACGGAGGAACGGAGAAATAAATGGAGAAACGAAGAAATAAACGGAGAAACGAAGAAAGAAACGGAGAAACGAAGAAAGAAATGGAGAAACGAAGAAAGAAACTGAGAAATGAAGACAGAAACGGAGAAACGAAGAAAGAAACGGAGAAAGGACGAATGAAACGGAGAAACGAAGAAAGAAACGGAGAAACGAAGAAAGAAATGAAGAAACGAAGAAAGAAACGAAGAAACGAAGAAAGAAACGGAGAAACGAACAAAGAAACGGAGAAACGAAGGAAGAAACGGAGAAACGAAGAAAGAATCGGAGAAACGAACAAAGAAACGGAGAAACAAACAAAGAAACGGAGAAACGAACAAAGAAACGGAGAAACGGAGAAAGCAACGGAGGAACGGAGAAATAAATGGAGAAACGAAGAAATAAACGGAGAAACGAAGAAAGAAACGGAGAAACGAAGAAAGAAACGGAGAAACGAAGAAAGAAACTGAGAAATGAAGACAGAAACGGAGAAACGAAGAAAGAAACTGAGAAACGAAGAAAGAATCGGAGAAACGAACAAAGAAACGGAGAAACGAAGAAAGAAACGGAGAAACGAAGAAAGGAACCGAGAAACGAACAAAGAAACGGAGAAACGAAGAAAGAAACGGAGAATCGGAGAAATAAATGGAGAAACGAAGAAATAAACGGAGAAACGGAGAAATAAATGGAGAAACGAAGAAATAAAAGGAGAAACGAACAAAGAAACGGAGAAACGAAGAAAGAAACGGAGAAACGAAGAAAGAATCGTAGAAACGAACAAAGAAACCGAGAAACGAAGAAAGAACCGGAGTAACGAAGAAAGAAACCGAGAAACGGAGAAATAAACGGAGAAACGAAGAAAGAAACGGAGAAACGAAGAAATAAACGGAGAAACGAAGAAAGAAACAAAGAAACGAAGAAGGAAACGGAGAAGCGAACAAAGAAACGGAGAAACGAAGAAAGAAACGGAGAAACGAAGAAAGAAGCGGAGAAACGAAGAAAGAATCGGAGAAACGAACAAAGAAACCGAGAAACGAAGAAAGAACCGGAGTAACGAAGAAAGAAACCGAGAAACGGAGAAATAAACGGAGAAACGAAGAAAGAATCGGAGAAACGAAGAAATAAACGGAGAAACGAAGAAAGAAACAAAGAAACGAAGAAGGAAACGGAGAAGCGAACAAAGAAACGGAGAAACGAAGAAAGAAACGGAGAAAGGACGAATGAAACGGAGAAACGAAGAAAGAAACGGAGAAACGAAGAAAGAAATGAAGAAACGAAGAAAGAAACGAAGAAACGAAGAAAGAAACGGAGAAACGAACAAAGAAACGGAGAAACGAAGGAAGAGACGGAGAAACGAAGAAAGAATCGGAGAAACGAACAAAGAAACGGAGAAACGAACAAAGAAACGGAGAAACGAACAAAGAAACGGAGAAACGGAGAAAGAAACAGAGGAACGGAGAAATAAATGGAGAAACGAAGAAATAAACGGAGAAACGAAGAAAGAAACGGAGAAACGAAGAAAGAAACGGAGAAACGAAGAAAGAAACTGAGAAATGAAGAAAGAAACGGGGAAACGAAGAAAGAAACGGAGAAACGAACAAAGAAACGGAGAAACGAAGAAAGAAACGGAGAATCGGAGAAATAAATGGAGAAACGAGGAAATAAACGGAGAAACGGAGAAATAAATGGAGAAACGAAGAAATAAAAGGAGAAACGAACAAAGAAACGGAGAAACGAAGAAAGAAACGGAGAAACGAAGAAAGAATCGGAGAAACGAACAAAGAAACCGAGAAACGAAGAAAGAACCGGAGTAACGAAGAAAGAAACCGAGAAACGAAGAAGGAAACGGAGAAGCGAACAAAGAAATGGAGAAACGAAGAAAGAAACGGAGAAAGGACGAATGAAACGGAGAAACGAAGAAAGAAACGGAGAAACGAAGAAAGAAATGAAGAAACGAAGAAAGAAACGAAGAAACGAAGAAAGAAACGGAGAAACGAACAAAGAAACGGAGAAACGAAGGAAGAAACGGAGAAACGAAGAAAGAATCGGAGAAACGAACAAAGAAACGGAGAAACGAACAAAGAAACGGAGAAACGAACAAAGAAACGGAGAAACGGAGAAAGAAACGGAGGAACGGAGAAATAAATGGAGAAACGAAGAAATAAACGGAGAAACGAAGAAAGAAACGGAGAAACGAAGAAAGAAACGGAGAAACGAAGAAAGAAACTGAGAAATGAAGAAAGAAACGGAGAAACGAAGAAAGAAACGGAGAAACGAAGAAAGAAACGGAGAAACGAAGAAAGAAATGGAGAATCGGAGAAATAAATGGAGAAACGAAGAAATAGACCGAGAAACGGAGAAAGAAACGGAGAAACGAAGAAAGAAACGGAGAAACGAAGAAAGAAACGGAGAAACGAACAAAGGAACGGAGAAACGAACAAAGAAACGGAGAAACGAAGAAAGAAACGGAGAAACGAAGAAAGGAACCGAGAAACGAACAAAGAAACGGAGAAACGAAGAAAGAAACGGAGAAACGAAGAAAGAAACGGAGAAACGAAGAAAGAAACGGAGAAACGAAGAAAGAATCGGAGAAACGAACAAAGAAACGGAGAAACGAACAAAGAAACGGAGAAACGAACAAAGAAACGGAGAAACGGAGAAAGAAACGGAGGAACGGAGAAATAAATGGAGAAACGAAGAAATAAACGGAGAAACGAAGAAAGAAACGGAGAAACGAAGAAAGAAACGGAGAAACGAAGAAAGAAACTGAGAAATGAAGAAAGAAACGGAGAAACGAAGAAAGAAACGGAGAAACGAAGAAAGAAACGGAGAAACGAAGAAAGAAATGGAGAATCGGAGAAATAAATGGAGAAACGAAGAAATAGACCGAGAAACGGAGAAAGAAACGGAGAAACGAAGAAAGAAACGGAGAAACGAAGAAAGAATCGGAGAAACGAACAAAGAAACCGAGAAACGAAGAAAGAACCGGAGTAACGAAGAAAGAAACCGAGAAACGGAGAAATAAACGGAGAAACGAAGAAAGAAACGGAGAAACGAAGAAATAAACGGAGAAACGAAGAAAGAAACAAAGAAACGAAGAAGGAAACGGAGAAGCGAACAAAGAAACGGAGAAACGAAGAAACAAACGGAGAAACGAAGAAAGAAGCGGAGAAACGAAGAAAGAAACGGAGAAACGAAGAAATAAACGGAGAAACGAAGAAAGAAACAAAGAAACGAAGAAGGAAACGGAGAAGCGAACAAAGAAACGGAGAAACGAAGAAAGAAACGGAGAAACGAAGAAAGAAGCGGAGAAACGAAGAAAGAAACAGAGAAACGAAGAAAGAAACGGAGAAACGAAGAAATAAACCGAGAAACGGAGAAAGAAACGGAGAAACGAAGAAAGAAACCGAGAAACGAAGAAAGAACCGGAGTAACGAAGAAAGAAACCGAGAAACGGAGAAATAAATGGAGAAACGAAGAAATAAACCGAGAAACGAAGAAAGAAACGGAGAAACGAAGAAAGAAACGGAGAAATGAAGAAACAAACGGAGAATCGAAGAAAGAAACGGAGAAACGGAGCAACGAAGAAATAAACCGAGAAACGGAGAAAGAAACGGAGGAACGAACAAAGAAACGGACAAACGAAGAGAGAAACGGGGAAACGAAGAATGAAACGGAGAATCGAAGAAAGAAACGGAGAAATAAATGGAGAAACGAAGATATAAACGGAGAAACGAAGAAAGAAACGAAGAAACGAGGAAAGAAACGGAGAAACGAAGAAAGAAACGGCGAAAAGAAGAAAGAAACGAAGAAAGAAACGGAGAAATAAATGGAGAAACGAAGATATAAACGGAGAAACGAAGAAAGAAACGGAGAAACGAAGAAAGAAACGGAGAAACAAAGAAAGAACCGGAGTAACGAAGAAAGAAACCGAGAAACGGAGAAATAAATGGAGAAACGAAGAAATAAACGGAGAAACGAAGAAAGAAACGGAGAAACGAAGAAAGAAACGGAGAAACGAAGAAAGAAACGGAGAAATGAAGAAAGAAACGGAGAATCGAAGAAAGAAACGGAGAAACGGAGAAACGAAGAAATAAACCGAGAAACGGAGAAAGAAACGGAGGAACGAACAAAGAAACGGACAAACGAAGAAAGAAACGGGGAAACGAAGAATGAAACGGAGAATCGAAGAAAGAAACGGAGAAATAAATGGAGAAACGAAGATATAAACGAAGAAACGAAGACAGAAACGAAGAAACGAAGAAAGAAATGGAGAAACGAAGAAGGAAACGGCGAAACGAAGAAAGAAACAGAGAAACGAAGAAATAAGCCGAGAAACGGAGAAAGAAACGGAGAAACGAAGAAAGAAATGAAGAAACGAAGAAACGAAGAAAGAAACGGAGAAACGAACAAAGAAACGGAGAAACGAAGGAAGAAACGGAGAAACGAAGAAAGAATCGGAGAAACGAACAAAGAAACGGAGAAACAAACAAAGAAACGGAGAAACGAACAAAGAAACGGAGAAACGGAGAAAGCAACGGAGGAACGGAGAAATAAATGGAGAAACGAAGAAATAAACGGAGAAACGAAGAAAGAAACGGAGAAACGAAGAAAGAAACGGAGAAACGAAGAAAGAAACTGAGAAATGAAGACAGAAACGGAGAAACGAAGAAAGAAACGGAGAAACGAAGAAAGAATCGGAGAAACGAACAAAGAAACGGAGAAACGAAGAAAGAAACGGAGAAACGAAGAAAGGAACCGAGAAACGAACAAAGAAACGGAGAAACGAAGAAAGAAACGGAGAATCGGAGAAATAAATGGAGAAACGAAGAAATAAACGGAGAAACGGAGAAATAAATGGAGAAACGAAGAAATAAAAGGAGAAACGAACAAAGAAACGGAGAAACGAAGAAAGAAACGGAGAAACGAAGAAAGAATCGTAGAAACGAACAAAGAAACCGAGAAACGAAGAAAGAACCGGAGTAACGAAGAAAGAAACCGAGAAACGGAGAAATAAACGGAGAAACGAAGAAAGAAACGGAGAAACGAAGAAATAAACGGAGAAACGAAGAAAGAAACAAAGAAACGAAGAAGGAAACGGAGAAGCGAACAAAGAAACGGAGAAACGAAGAAAGAAACGGAGAAACGAACAAAGAAGCGGAGAAACGAAGAAAGAATCGGAGAAACGAACAAAGAAACCGAGAAACGAAGAAAGAACCGGAGTAACGAAGAAAGAAACCGAGAAACGGAGAAATAAACGGAGAAACGAAGAAAGAATCGGAGAAACGAAGAAATAAACGGAGAAACGAAGAAAGAAACAAAGAAACGAAGAAGGAAACGGAGAAGCGAACAAAGAAACGGAGAAACGAAGAAAGAAACGGAGAAAGGACGAATGAAACGGAGAAACGAAGAAAGAAACGGAGAAACGAAGAAAGAAATGAAGAAACGAAGAAAGAAACGAAGAAACGAAGAAAGAAACGGAGAAACGAACAAAGAAACGGAGAAACGAAGGAAGAGACGGAGAAACGAAGAAAGAATCGGAGAATCGAACAAAGAAACGGAGAAACGAACAAAGAAACGGAGAAACGAACAAAGAAACGGAGAAACGGAGAAAGAAACAGAGGAACGGAGAAATAAATGGAGAAACGAAGAAATAAACGGAGAAACGAAGAAAGAAACGGAGAAACGAAGAAAGAAACGGAGAAACGAAGAAAGAAACTGAGAAATGAAGAAAGAAACGGGGAAACGAAGAAAGAAACGGAGAAACGAACAAAGAAACGGAGAAACGAAGAAAGAAACGGAGAATCGGAGAAATAAATGGAGAAACGAGGAAATAAACGGAGAAACGGAGAAATAAATGGAGAAACGAAGAAATAAAAGGAGAAACGAACAAAGAAACGGAGAAACGAAGAAAGAAACGGAGAAACGAAGAAAGAATCGGAGAAACGAACAAAGAAACCGAGAAACGAAGAAAGAACCGGAGTAACGAAGAAAGAAACCGAGAAACGAAGAAGGAAACGGAGAAGCGAACAAAGAAATGGAGAAACGAAGAAAGAAACGGAGAAAGGACGAATGAAACGGAGAAACGAAGAAAGAAACGGAGAAACGAAGAAAGAAATGAAGAAACGAAGAAAGAAACGAAGAAACGAAGAAAGAAACGGAGAAACGAACAAAGAAACGGAGAAACGAAGGAAGAAACGGAGAAACGAAGAAAGAATCGGAGAAACGAACAAAGAAACGGAGAAACGAACAAAGAAACGGAGAAACGAACAAAGAAACGGAGAAACGGAGAAAGAAACGGAGGAACGGAGAAATAAATGGAGAAACGAAGAAATAAACGGAGAAACGAAGAAAGAAACGGAGAAACGAAGAAAGAAACGGAGAAACGAAGAAAGAAACTGAGAAATGAAGAAAGAAACGGAGAAACGAAGAAAGAAACGGAGAAACGAAGAAAGAAACGGAGAAACGAAGAAAGAAATGGAGAATCGGAGAAATAAATGGAGAAACGAAGAAATAGACCGAGAAACGGAGAAAGAAACGGAGAAACGAAGAAAGAAACGGAGAAACGAAGAAAGAAACGGAGAAACGAACAAAGGAACGGAGAAACGAACAAAGAAACGGAGAAACGAAGAAAGAAACGGAGAAACGAAGAAAGGAACCGAGAAACGAACAAAGAAACGGAGAAACGAAGAAAGAAACGGTGAAACGAAGAAAGAAACGGAGAAACGAAGAAAGAAACTGAGAAATGAAGAAAGAAACGGAGAAACGAAGAAAGAAACGGAGAAACGAAGAAAGAAACGGAGAAACGAAGAAAGAAATGGAGAATCGGAGAAATAAATGGAGAAACGAAGAAATAGACCGAGAAACGGAGAAAGAAACGGAGAAACGAAGAAAGAAACGGAGAAACGAAGAAAGAATCGGAGAAACGAACAAAGAAACCGAGAAACGAAGAAAGAACCGGAGTAACGAAGAAAGAAACCGAGAAACGGAGAAATAAACGGAGAAACGAAGAAAGAAACGGAGAAACGAAGAAATAAACGGAGAAACGAAGAAAGAAACAAAGAAACGAAGAAGGAAACGGAGAAGCGAACAAAGAAACGGAGAAACGAAGAAACAAACGGAGAAACGAAGAAAGAAGCGGAGAAACGAAGAAAGAAACGGAGAAACGAAGAAATAAACGGAGAAACGAAGAAAGAAACAAAGAAACGAAGAAGGAAACGGAGAAGCGAACAAAGAAACGGAGAAACGAAGAAAGAAACGGAGAAACGAAGAAAGAAGCGGAGAAACGAAGAAAGAAACAGAGAAACGAAGAAAGAAACGGAGAAACGAAGAAATAAACCGAGAAACGGAGAAAGAAACGGAGAAACGAAGAAAGAAACCGAGAAACGAAGAAAGAACCGGAGTAACGAAGAAAGAAACCGAGAAACGGAGAAATAAATGGAGAAACGAAGAAATAAACCGAGAAACGAAGAAAGAAACGGAGAAACGAAGAAAGAAACGGAGAAATGAAGAAACAAACGGAGAATCGAAGAAAGAAACGGAGAAACGGAGCAACGAAGAAATAAACCGAGAAACGGAGAAAGAAACGGAGGAACGAACAAAGAAACGGACAAACGAAGAGAGAAACGGGGAAACGAAGAATGAAACGGAGAATCGAAGAAAGAAACGGAGAAATAAATGGAGAAACGAAGATATAAACGGAGAAACGAAGAAAGAAACGAAGAAACGAGGAAAGAAACGGAGAAACGAAGAAAGAAACGGCGAAAAGAAGAAAGAAACGAAGAAAGAAACGGAGAAATAAATGGAGAAACGAAGATATAAACGGAGAAACGAAGAAAGAAACGGAGAAACGAAGAAAGAAACGGAGAAACAAAGAAAGAACCGGAGTAACGAAGAAAGAAACCGAGAAACGGAGAAATAAATGGAGAAACGAAGAAATAAACGGAGAAACGAAGAAAGAAACGGAGAAACGAAGAAAGAAACGGAGAAACGAAGAAAGAAACGGAGAAATGAAGAAAGAAACGGAGAATCGAAGAAAGAAACGGAGAAACGGAGAAACGAAGAAATAAACCGAGAAACGGAGAAAGAAACGGAGGAACGAACAAAGAAACGGACAAACGAAGAAAGAAACGGGGAAACGAAGAATGAAACGGAGAATCGAAGAAAGAAACGGAGAAATAAATGGAGAAACGAAGATATAAACGAAGAAACGAAGACAGAAACGAAGAAACGAAGAAAGAAATGGAGAAACGAAGAAGGAAACGGCGAAACGAAGAAAGAAACAGAGAAACGAAGAAATAAGCCGAGAAACGGAGAAAGAAACGGAGAAACGAAGAAAGAAACCGAGAAACGAAGAAAGAACCGGAGTAACGAAGAAAGAAACCGAGAAACGGAGAAATAAATGGAGAAACGAAGAAATAAACGGAGAAACGAAGAAAGAAACGGAGAAACGAAGAAAGAAACGGAGAAACGAAGAAAGAAACGGAGAAATGAAGAAAGAAACGGAGAATCGAAGAAAGAAACGGAGAAACGGAGAAACGAAGAAATAAACCGAGAAACGGAGAAAGAAACGGAGGGACGAAGAAAGAAACGGAGAAACGAAGAAAGAAACGGAGAAACGAACAAAGAAACGGAGAAACGAACAAAGAAACGGAGGAACGGAGAAATAAATGGAGAAACGAAGAAATAAACGGCGAAAGGAAGAAAGAAACGGAGAAACGAAGAAAGAAACGCAGAAACGACGAAAGAAACGGAGGAACGGAGAAATAAATGGAAAAGCGAAGAAATAAACGGAGCAACGGAGAAATAAATGGAGAAACGAATCAATAAACGGAGAAACGAAGAAAAAAAAGGAAAAACGAAGCAAGAAACGGAGAAACGAAGAAAGAAACGGAGAAATGAAGAAAGAAACGGAGAATCGAAGAAAGAAACGGAGAAACGGAGAAACGAAGAAATAAACCGAAAAACGGAGAAAGAAACGGAGAAACGAACAAAGAAACGGAGAAACGAAGAAATAAACGGAGAAACGAAGAAAGAAACGGAGAAACGAAGAAATAAATGGAGAAACGAACAAAGAAACGGAGAAGCGAAGAAAGAAACGGAAAAACCTAGAAAGAAACGGAGATGCGAACAAAGAAACGGAGGAACGACGAATGAAACGGAGAAACGAACAATGAAACGCAGAAACGAAGAATGAAGCGGAGAAACGAAGAAATAAACGGAGAAATGAAGAAAGAAACGAAGAAACAAAGAAAGAAACGGAGAAACGAACAAAGAAACGGAGAAGCGAAGAAAGAAACGGAGGAACGACGAATGAAACGGAGAAACGAAGAAAGAATCGGTGAAATAAATGGAGAAACGAAGAAATAAATGGAGAAACGAAGAATGAAACGGAGAAACGAACATAGAAATGGAGAAACGAAGAAAGAAACGGAGAAATAAATGGAGAAACGAAGAAATAAACGGAGAAATGAACAAGGAAACGGAGAAACGAAGAAAGAAACGGAGAAACGAAGAAAGAAACGGAAAAACCTAGAAAGAAACGGAGATGCGAACAAAGAAACGGAGAAACGAAGGAAGAAACGGAGAAACGAAGAAAGAAACGGAGAAACGAACAAAGAAACGGAGAAACGAAGGAAGAAACGGAGAAACGAAGAAAGAAACGGAGAAACGAAGGAAGAAACGGAGAAACGAAGAAAGAAACGGAGAAACGAACAAAGAAACGGAGAAACGAAGAAAGAAACGGAGAAACGAACAAAGAAACGGAGAAACGAAGAAAGAAACGGAGGAACGGAGAAATAAATGGAGAAGCGAAGAAATAAACGGAGAAACGAAGAAATAAACGGAGAAACGAAGAAAGAAACGGAGAAACGAAGAAAGAAACGGAAAAACGAAGAAAGAAACGGAGAAACGAACAATGAAACGGAGAAACGAAGAAAGAAACGCAGAAACGAAGAAAGAAACGGAGAAACAAAGAAAGAAACGGAGAAACGAAGAAAGAAACGGAGAAACGAAGAAATAAACGGAGAAACGAACAAAGAAACGGAGAAACGGAGAAAGAAACGGAGAAACGAAGAAAGAAACGAAGAAAGAAACGGAGAATCGGAGAAATAAATGGATAAACGGAGAAATAAACGGAGAAACGAAGTAAGAAACAGAGAAACGAGGAAAGAAACGGAGAAACGAATAAAGAAACGGAGAAGCGAACAAAGAAACGGAGAAACGAAGGAAGAAACGGAGAAACGAAGAAAGAAACAGAGAAACGAACAAAGAAACGGAGAAACGAAGAAAGAAACGGAGAAACGAACAAAGAAACGCAGAAACGAAGAAAGAAACGGAGAAACGAAGAAAGAAACGGAGAAACGAAAAAGAAACGGAGAAACAAACAAAGAAACGGAGAAACGAAGAAAGAAACGGAGAAATAAATGGAGAAACGAAGAAATAAACGGAGAAACGAAGAAAGAAACGGAAAAACGAAGAAAGAAACGGAGAAACGAACAATGAAACGGAGAAACGAAGAAAGAAACGCAGAAACGAAGAAAGAAACGGAGAAACAAAGAAAGAAACGGAGAAACGAAGAAAGAAACGGAGAAACGAAGAAATAAACGGAGAAACGAACAAAGAAACGGAGAAACGGAGAAAGAAACGGAGAAACGAAGAAAGAAACGAAGAAAGAAACGGAGAATC
This sequence comes from Ptiloglossa arizonensis, assembly GCF_051014685.1. Classification (NCBI taxonomy): domain Eukaryota; kingdom Metazoa; phylum Arthropoda; class Insecta; order Hymenoptera; family Colletidae; genus Ptiloglossa; species Ptiloglossa arizonensis. The sequence continues at coordinate 801,377 of NW_027478634.1, forward strand.
GGAGAAATAAATGGATAAACGGAGAAATAAACGGAGAAACGAAGTAAGAAACAGAGAAACGAAGAAGGAAACGGCGAAACGAAGAAAGAAACAGAGAAACGAAGAAATAAGCCGAGAAACGGAGAAAGAAACGGAGAAACGAAGAAAGAAATGAAGAAACGAAGAAAGAAACGAAGAAACGAAGAAAGAAACGGAGAAACGAACAAAGAAACGGAGAAACGAAGGAAGAAACGGAGAAACGAAGAAAGAATCGGAGAAACGAACAAAGAAACGGAGAAACAAACAAAGAAACGGAGAAACGAACAAAGAAACGGAGAAACGGAGAAAGCAACGGAGGAACGGAGAAATAAATGGAGAAACGAAGAAATAAACGGAGAAACGAAGAAAGAAACGGAGAAACGAAGAAAGAAACGGAGAAACGAAGAAAGAAACTGAGAAATGAAGACAGAAACGGAGAAACGAAGAAAGAAACGGAGAAACGAAGAAAGAATCGGAGAAACGAACAAAGAAACGGAGAAACGAAGAAAGAAACGGAGAAACGAAGAAAGGAACCGAGAAACGAACAAAGAAACGGAGAAACGAAGAAAGAAACGGAGAATCGGAGAAA